>NC_140234.1:56349553-56552053 GCF_949987555.1 Borostomias antarcticus | reverse complement strand
ATTAGTTTTGAACGCGTTTACTGAGGGCATTATTGTGGTTTTACAGTCGCTAACGATCTGGATTAGGCAATTACATGTACAGGTAATCTTCGAATGTCCACAGTACTTAAAACATCCACAGTCTGTCACAGATGACACCATAAAGTTTCAAAATCCCCTCTCTAACCTCGCCATCCCATGCTCTGATTCTAAATACGTTTTCACTGAGCATGCAGACTTGCAGTTAGGCATCAATTCATAAGTAGGCCACATTCAAACACCTGTGCTAACATTGTGAAGGATGCGTATGTATTTTGAGGAATATACATTTATATTTAAAATATACATTTTGGGAGCTCATTTATGGGAGCTATCTGGATGTACCAACAGAATCTAGACATTCTGTCTAGATGTACCAACAGAATTTAGAATGCTATCTAGATGTACCAACAGAATCTAGACATGCAATCTGGATGTACCAACAGAATCTAGACATGCTATCTGGATGTACCAACATAATCTAGACATGCTATCTGGATGTACCAACATAATCTGGACATGCTATCTGGATGTACCAACATAATCTAGACATGCTATCTGGATGTACCAACATAATCTGGACATGCTATCTGGATGTACCAACATAATCTTGACATGCTATCTAGATGTACCAACAGAATCTAGACATGCTATCTGGATGTACCAACAGAATCTAGACATGCTATCTGGATGTACCAACAGAATATAGAATGCTATCTGGATGTACCAACAGAATATAGACATGCAATCTGGGTGTACCAACAGAATATAGAATGCTATCTGGATGTACCAACATAATCTAGACATGCTATCTGGATGTACCAACATAATCTAGACATGCTATCTGGATGTACCAAAATAATCTAGACATGCTATCTGGATGTACCAACAGAATCTAGACAAGCTGTCTGGATGTACCAACAGAATCTAGACATGCTATCTGGATGTACCAACAGAATCTAGAATGCTGTCTGGATGTACCAACAGAATCTAGACACGCTGTCTGGATGTACCAACAGAATCTAGACATGCTGTCTGGATGTACCAACAGAATCTAGACAAGCTGTCTGGATGTACCAACAGAATCTAGACATGCTACTGTATCTGGATGTACCAGCAGAATCTAGACATGCTGTCTGGATGTACCAACAGGACTGAACATATGGAAAATCTGATATTGCTATTTGGGCGAAGCTCTTTAACTTTTGTTTTCAATGTTCCAAATCCACAGTTCAATGGGAACAAATGAGAATGGCACCCGAGCGTAGATCTGGGCTAAAACAGACAGCCACAACGCATGCATGGGGCCTTCAAGATTGGCTAGCAGTATTTCAACTAGAACAGGAAGATAATGGACCACTCTCCTACGGCACACACACAGAAACTCCCCAGTGTTGGCCCGACTTCTGTCGACTTTTAAGCACTTGTAGCCGTCAATCATTATTAGCTGTAATGGTGTGTCCATTTTGACACTCCAGAATCAAGTCTCGGAAAATAGAGGAAACAGCTGGATAGAGATGGCTTTCTCTCTCATAATTTGTGTCTGCAAATTACAAAACAGAGGCAGGAGTAATGCGTGAAGTCAAGTTTGGTGAGGGAGAAAATGGAAAATTTTAGGGCTGTGTGCCACCCTAATGGATATCCTTGTAGTCGGGAGAAAATGGGACCCAATAATGTGTCCTTAATGTCTGCCTGTGGTGTTTCAGGGAACATATCAGGAGAAATGTCCCCTGTCATTTCTACAAGAAATCACTTAATGGGACGGGCAAATCTCGACAAAATGGACACTGTCCTATTTCTGGGCTTGACAGATGGGATGAGGCGGGCTGCTCTAGTGAGGGAGAGAAAACAAATAGGAGTGTGTGGAGAGAGAGAGAGAGAGAGAGAGAGGCAAGAGGGATGTATAGCAAACCTTTCACTACCCATCCATCCATCCATCCATCCGCTCCCAGTGTGTGTAATGTTTGTGGTCCCACTCAAGTGCAGACAGTGACAGGAATTTCAATTATTTAATTAGGGCGAGAAAATGAAAAGACTTAAGTGTTGTGATTTGTGCGGTGTTTCATAGATCAATCTAATGTGCGCTCACACCGGAAACCAACCAGGACGGAGGAGGGTAGAGTGAAGCAGGGCTCCTTAAATGACGCAATTAAAATGGCAAATTAGTTTCTTGATATATTCATTTAAGTGGTTAAGTGGAAGGGTTTTTCTCGGCAGCCGGCAGTGCCGTCTCGCGGGCGCGCGGGCGGGGGGACGGGACGTCTACATGCTCTTATGATTAGAGTCACCGCTTAAATGCCGGGAAAACGCTGAAAGCACTTGCCACCCAAATTAGCCATCCGAAGGCTTCAAAAATTCAATTCTAAGGAGTTGATTTAAGCATTTAGACAAAGCGAGGCTGTAGATGGAAGTATTCAGAGAGATTTCTCAATAGCTTTTAGAGGCCATCCCACACCGGAGTGTTCCATCTCTTCCGCTGTCAGAGCAGAGACATGGGAAATAGAGTGAGGTTAAATGATTCAATATTCACTCCTCACCTTCGTATAATAACGACAATACAAAACCACCAGAGCATTAAAAAGTATGACAACAAGAAAATGAGGGTTAATTTCAAGTTTATTTGCAATGTTATCCGTCTTCTATGGGCTAATAGATATGGTCACGTCTGAAATGATATTGGAGAATATCCACACTCTCTCTATACACAGAGGCAGTCTATCAAGAGTAGCTACGGTACATATTACATACAGAGAATACAAGGAGCACTATGTTATTGCTGTGAATACTGATTAAATAGTCATCGAGCCAAAAGAGTCCTTGAAACAGCCCTTATGGAAATGTTGACCACAGAGTTTCCCTTTAGCCTCAAGTCAGCTCAGAAATGATAAGAAAAACAACATTTAGCATACTGGCCTTTTAGCAAACGTCAAATATATACTACCAGGTCATATTTTTCATATTTGACACGATGATATCCGTCTGTAATTTCCAGAGTGTATGTTGCCAGGGTCAGGCGTTGAGCTGACCTGTGACTAAGCTGTGAGTGTACACTAAAGTTCAAAAGTTAAAAGTACCAATGATTGTCACACACCTGACCTGAGGGGTGGTAAAATTAGTTCTCCTCATTTGACCCATCATCCCCTGGGGGAGCGGTGAGCAGCAGCGGTGCCGCGCTCGGGAATCATTTGGTGATCTAACCCCCCAATTCCAGCTCTTGATGCTGAATTCCAAGCAGGGAGGCAATGGGTACCATTTTTTTTAATAGTCTTTGGTATGACCCGGCCGGGGATCAAACTCACAACCCGCAGTCACAGGGCGGACACTCTAACCACAAGGCCACTGAGCTGGTACTGGGTACTGAGAGTGGATGGAAGCAAAGTACCTTGTCACTAAATGAAATAAACGCAGATGGGACAAACACACACACACACACACACACACAAGCGTTTACTGCTGTCTCAGTAGAAGCTTTTAAAAAAATAGTTAAGGACCCACCTATTTAAGCAGGCATTTCTGTAGCATACCGCCTCGGCCTTATCTGCTATGTACAGTATCATGATTTATCTCTTTATCTCTGGTCT
Organism: Borostomias antarcticus; assembly: GCF_949987555.1. Lineage (NCBI taxonomy): Eukaryota > Metazoa > Chordata > Actinopteri > Stomiiformes > Stomiidae > Borostomias > Borostomias antarcticus. Next base: position 56,548,454 of record NC_140234.1, on the reverse strand, counting down.
TTTTCTTGTCTTCCTTTTGTTGTGTTGTTCTTGGGGGGTAATGTGTCCTGCTCTGCTTCTTTTGCATCTATGTTTTTATCATCTATGTTTTTATCATCTATGTTTTTATCATCTCTGTGAAGCACTTCGTGACCATGTCTGAGAAAAGCTCTCTCTAACACACACACACACGTACACACCATACTCCACCAGCAGAACTTTTGTTATTTAAGAAATATCTCTTTTTGTTGTGATGTTCTCCCCCTGGCTGGTGACAAACCCACTGCCTCTGCCCCAGATACCGCTCCGACTTTCATCCATGCATAAACGTGAGCTTCCCATAACAAAATTAATCTCTCAAAAGGCGGATGGATTTGAGGAAGATGGATTTGCTCTTCCATCGCTGAGGCGTATTGTCCACTTTGATGGAGGACAGGATGAGGTATCAAACAGCCGGCTTGCTGCTCGGTGGAAATGGAAGAAAATAGGCAGCGGTCTATAAAAATGAAGTTAGAAGTAAGTAGGCCACTCACATCGCTGACACACATGTGATGTTCAGGGGCGTTTTGTTGTTGTCAATTGGTCTGAGCGACTTGATCTAACGCAGGTAATGGAACTACTTTCCTTTCATCTTCGGAACTAGTCTCTGTGTGTGTGTGTGTGTGTGTGTGTGTGTGTGTGTGTGTGTGTGTGTACAGTATGTACACACGCACAGACACACACACACATACCACTGTATATATGTATATGTGTGTGTTTGTGTGTGTGTACACAGTATGTACACACGCACAGACACTCACACATACTACTGTATATATGTAGGTGTGTGTGTTTGTGTGTTTACAGTATGTACATACTGTAGGCTACACACATAAACACACACACATACATACATACATACATACATACTGTACATACACCCATACAGTAGTGTGTGTGTGTGTGTGTGTGTTTGTGTGTGTGCTAGTGAGACGGGTGAAAACAAACCTATATTCAAATGATCAAATATAGCGTCCTACCCAACATCTCCACTGTAGAAGCTGCCTGTGTGTGTGTGTGTGTGTGTGTTTATGTAATATATCGGGACTTTGATAGTTAATGCAGTTTGTGTGCTTCTGGTTATGGAGACATTTGTCATTTAAAAAAAAAATGTGGAAAACCAGTGTTAGTGTACAGTAATGTGTGTTTTACTGCAATTTAAACGTTAAACACATTTTAATATATTATATTTTAAGATATAGGTATGTTTCAATGCCGCCTTCAATTATTTATGATAACAGTAGCCTACATCTAATACTTTAGTGTTTTTTTTATCTCATCTGTGTTTAGATTGGGGAGTATTGCAGGCCTGCTGTTAATTAACACACTATTGTTGAATAAATAAACTGTGAGCTAGTTCAGAACAGCAGCCGGTCGTGAAGCATAATAGCAAACGGGATAATCAGTTCCTTCAGCCTCCTCCTCTATCAGCACGGCATTCACAGTTGAAGGTTTAATTCAACACAGCTTGACCCTGTGACACTAAAGCTGTGTTCAGAATCTCTCCCTCGTTCCCTCACTCCCTATTCCCTATATAGGGTTCACCATGTAGTGAACTACCTAGGGAACGGAGAAAATGTAGGGTACATGCGCTGTTCCCTGCAAATCAAGGTGAATTGTGGGTAATAAATAGTGGACTATATAGGGAACAAAAATTCCGTGGAGAATTCGGACACTACAAACAAAATGGCTGACGCCCTATATAGTGCACTATATAGTGAATAGGGAGCGATTCCGAACACAGCTTAAATCTGGTTGTGAAAAAAGATGTCAGACATTACCAGATAGTGAGAAGGTTTCGACCCCTAGGTCTTCCTCAGGCAACTTCAAAAGGCAACTTTTCATGTGCTCCAAGATCCAGCACCTGGCCTACTAAGGTTGGATGTGCGCACAGCTCTTTTGCCTTTTAGACATTACCAGATATACAGGGGGGACAGACATACAATAGAACAGAACAGTATAACAAAACATCTAACAGAATAATGACTTGAAACGATGCGCAAAACCTGCTTCTAAAATCAAACAAATGGACTGGATTCATAAAACACTACAACAACCCCAATTTTCAGAGCCGACAAACTCCACAATATACACACGCATTTGTTGCATTATCTAAATAACCAAGAACATATCTCTTCGTTGCCTGTCTTGTTTTGAAATGGGGATAAGCAGTAGCTAGTGGTTGAGCTGGAGCTGATTTAGCGCCTGGCCTGCTCTCTACTATCGTCCTTTCAGCCCTCGCTTTCAATCAAAACCATCCAGTCATCAGTATCGCTTCAGACGAGCAGCTTTAGACATTTCTGTTTTTTCAGCAGATTCCCAACTGACAAAACTAGCCTCTGCTGATTGGCTGGGCCCCCCTCGACCGCCTTTGTCTCCGTGCCGTGTTTGTTCTGCCCCGGTTTCTCTATTGACGGGTCAAACGCTAGCGTCGCTAGCCTGCTGGAGATTTGCCTGGCTTGGCATTATAGGGGCCTTGCGTTTGGTCAGGCAGCTCAACTTTAATACAGAGTCACTTAGTCTTCATAAAAAGGGGATTGATTTGATCAAGGTAAGGCTGTGAGGTGTTTTTGGATTTGTGCAACAATTTGGGCAGGGATCTTTGTGTTGTTGTTTATTGGTGTGTCAAGTAAAGGTCAAAGCTCAAAATAGTTCCAAATGTAGTGAAAGAGAGGAAAGTGTCTAATTGTTAGTTAGTCATCACTGTGTTTAAAAAGCCTATCCATCCAACACCAGCCATAGCAATCCAGTTTCTTAACTTAAATGAGTCTTTAAATACCACTGAAACTGAATCACTACCATTGAATCTAAGGCTTTGAATGGTTCCAATAGCCAGTCAACTGTGTCACTGATGTCTAATTGAATTAGAACCTTCTGGCACTTGTATTAGAACACTTTTTTTTTGGGAGAGTGGATAAAATCGAAATGTTTTTACAGAATTAATCTATTCTGTAGCCTCTAGCTTCAGTTCTTGAGTGATTCTTTGTCTATGTCCTTACACAGTGGATTGTATGAGTGTCAAGACTTTGTGTGGCCAAATTTATTATGAACCAAGAACATCGCCCTCTTCTGGCCTGTGATTATGGATATGAAGTATATAGGGCCCTTCCTAAGTAACATGTATTGATGTATGTACCCACTGTAGAAACAGGGAACAAGGCATATATATCACTTATGTTTCATGCAAATGTTATAAGACAGTATTGGCCCTAATTTTGTTGTAATTCTAGCGTTAGAAAAGGGATTCCTGACTGATCATCCTTTCTGTAATGGAACAACAATGTGTGTACACTAACAGAATTTGGGGCAACACAATTTCTTCACAATCGAGCTTGACGCTTTGACAGCATAGATATGCCCCCCCCCCTTCCCCCCCACACACACACACTCACACACACACAAACAACTACTACAACAACAACAACATGAAAGCCCATGAGATGAGAGACAGGTTGGTTCTAGGGCATTGCTTTCAGGCAGAACAACGGCCAATACATGCGTTTCAAATATCAAAGTTGCCCCCGAGCCCGAGCCTGGGGGGGCAGCTCTGTCTCAGGAGAGAGGTGGGTGCGCTGGGCTCGTCAGCTCTGACTGACCTCCCAGAGAACAAAGTAGGAAATCATGTCTTCATTGCAATGTAATTACCAACACTTAGGCCCTCTCTCCCTGAAGAGTGTGTGTGTTGAGAGGGGGGTAGGTACTGACCCTCTGACGCTAGGTGACCTTGTGTGTGTGTGTGTGTGTGTCTTTGTGTGTGCGTGTGTGTGTGTGCGTGTGTGTGCGTGTGTGTGTGTTTGTGTGGGTATGTGTGTGTGTGTGTGTATATATCTATGTGTGTGTGTGTGTGTGTGTGCGCGTGCGTGCGTGTTCGTGTGTGTGTGTTGCAGGTGCCAGGATGTACAGCTTCATGGGCGGAGGGCTGTTCTGTGCGGGCGTGGGGAACGTCCTCCTCATCGTTTCCACAGCAACCGATTACTGGATGCAATACCGGCACTCCAACAATTACATGCACCAGGGGCTGTGGCGCTACTGCATGCCTGGGAAATGCTTCACGCACAACGACAGCATCGGTGAGGACCGGACAGACGCGCGCACGCCGTCCCCAAACGCCACTCTGACCGCCGTTCAACCCATCAGGACGGCGAGATCTTTTATCATGAAGTCAGAGCACTGCAGGGTATAACGCGTGACTAGCGTTGGGAATCGGGATTTTTTGAGACCGGTGCTAGGATTTCCTCTGGCAAATATTCTGAATTTTACCTCACATTTAGATTGCCATTTGAGTTGATGATTTCAGTGAGGGTCACACAGTAGCCATGACGTCCCATATCATCATGGAATCACCCATAACAGATATCAGATTTAAAACTCAAACTTTATTTATAAAGCACATTTAAAAGCAACCGTGGTTGACCAAAGTGCTGTACAGGGTAGGCACTACACAACAAAATACAACATAATAAATAGCAAATAACAAGACAATAAAAGAAAGAAAAAAGAAAAACCCATACATAAACTATCGGGGTGCTAAGCTCGTGATAAACGCCCCCTTTCCTCGTCTTGATTCATGTAATACTGGTTAATAGTCAGCCTTTGAATGACCCCTGGTGACCTTTGACCCCCCTCCCCCGTAGCCCACATGGACGCCACCCGCGCCCTCATGATCCTGTCCCTGCTGGCCTGTTTCATGGGAATCATCATGGGAATCATGGCCTTCATCCACTACTCATCCTTCGACAGGTTTGATAAAACCTTTGCTGCAGGCATATTCTTCTTCATCTCATGTAAGTTGGACCCCACATCGACCACTTCCTGTTTTTGTCATCTACACCTGTCCGTACGTTATCGATTGAAAACGACACGCAGGTGAATCTGCGTATAATCTTCGAATAATATTAATATCAAGGCAGAAGTCGATTTGTCTAGAGAACGTGAGACTTCAGGGTGAACATCTCTTCATTAGGCAATTGTGTGCATCTTAAAAACAGAAGCTGTAAACAGAAGCCTAACCCATCTTTATGTTGACAGAAGCCTAACAAATCTTTATGTTGATATCCGTGATGAGGTTCTTTATATTGATATCCGTGATGAGGTTCTTTATGTTGATATCCGTGATGAGGTTCTTTATGTTGATATCCGTGATGAGGTTCTTTATGTTGATATCCGTGATGAGGTTCATGTTGATATCCGTGATGAGGTTCTTTATGTTGATATCCGTGATGAGGTTCATGTTGATATCCGTGATGAGGTTCTTTATGTTGATATCTGTGGTGAGGTTCTTTATGTTGATATCCGTGATGAGGTTCTTTATGTTGATATCTGTGGTGAGGTTCATGTTGATATCCGTGATGAGGTTCTTTATGTTGATATCTGTGGTGAGGTACTATCACCTGATAACAGGAACTGAACACAAGGCTTCTATACTTCCTAATTGTTCTTCCATCTACTGTTACAGTAGTTAGTCCACTGCTCTCGGAATGTACCGGCGTTCACCAGGACTAATCAAAATATAACTGTGATTTACAATGACCCATTTCCACAACACCTGACGATCGGACCGCAGTAGAGGGAGTTTGGAGGTCACCGTGCCTAATAATCTCACTTTACTTTACATCTAAGACTCCGAGATTAGCTGCAGCTTCCCAAAGCAATGTTTAGGCATTAGATGCACTGGCTTTAACTCTTTCGTTACGACCACGTCACCGGAAACATTTAAAAAATATGTAACAAATATTTAATAATATTAAAAAAATATCTAACAAATCTAAAAAATTCCTCACTCCAACACTTGCTGAAAGCTGAGAAACTGCGCTTCCAAGTATTATAGGGAAAATCCAATTAATATTCGAAATCACTGTACTTTCAGGGTGAAAAGGGTTAATGGCCATGTGAGATGTGGCCAAGACATCCAGGTTTAAACCCTGTTGCTAGATTGGAAAAGTGTCGATAGATGCATTTTAGCTACAGTATGAGGCCATCGTCAGATGAAGCACACACACACACACACACACACACACAGACACACAGACTAATGTGTATAAATGACATGAATAACATTTAATTTTAGCAAGGAGCATCGCCGTGAAGGTCAAAGGTCGTGACGCTGAGCGATCTCTCCCTTCTGTCCGCAGGCTTCTTTGTGTTTCTAGCCATGGCGGTGTACACAGGTGTGACGATTAACTACTACGGCAAACGCTACGGGAACTGGCGTTTCTCCTGGTCGTACATCATCGGCTGGGTGTCGGTGGTGCTAACATTCTTTTCAGGTAAAAAACGGACGAAGCCGAGACGACGCGTCTCTCTTCCACCGCACCGCGGTCTCTATACTGACAGCTAGATCCCGCCTTCTCAGGGTCCCCGTCTAAAACCTCCCATGAAACCTTCAGAACTGCCGATAAGGCCCAGTAGACGCATCATGCGCTACTTGCGTGTCCTGTTAAGACTGACAAAGACATTATGAGTCCATGGACAATCAGAAAACTGCATTTGCTGGGGAGCCCTGGGTAAGGCGCGTCCCATATGAAGGCTAGTCCTTCGTGCGGCGGACCCGGGTTCGATTCCCGGCTCGGGTCCTGTGCTGCATGTCCTCCCCTCTCTCTCTCCCACGTTTCCTGTCTCTCTAAACTGTCCTGTCCCATTGAAAAGCCCCCCAAAAATATATCTTTAGAAAACTGCATTTGCTAATACACTGCATAAAGAATTGGCGTTTGTTGATAGACCTGTAGTGAAAATGTTATGCCCAAAAGAGCAAACTCACTAGAGCTCACACGCCAAACGTGCTCACACGCTTACAGCACAACGGTGACGACCAATGGACCCTTGCTCGTCTTTCACCATGCTCTTAAATAGGGTTTACACCACCGCCTACACCATAACACTAAAACAGTGGTGTTAATGAGTAAAGGCTGAATGTTCACCACTCACTCAACACCACACACGTATCTTTAAGGATGGTCTCTACAATACAGATCATAGTAGTAAACAGGATAATAGAAGTAAACTGTTGATTTATATTTGCCATATTGCTTTATGCTGAAGGGTGTGAGTGAATGACTATAACATGATTTATCTCTCTCTCTCTTTCTTTCTCTCTCTCTCTCTCTCTCTCTCTCTCCCTCTCTCTCTCTCTCTCTCTCCAGGTATATTCTATATGTGTGCCTATCGGATGCACGAATGTCCCAGAAACTCAAACTCTCACTAGAAGGCTTAAGTGTCACCATCATAAGAAATGCATCGTGATGTTGAGAGACAAGCAGAGTTGTTCCCTGAATATGAGAGTCAATATGGACCCACTGTATACTTCTGGAACAAAGACTATAGAATTTACAGTGATTCGAATTAAATCTGTTGGGGGAGAAATATGCCTTTTGGTTTTGTGATTTTATGAAATGCACACTCCCTATAGAACATTGTTTATTCACATATCCACATAACACCATACTCTAAATCGCTAGCTCTGGAATGGGGTTTTCCCAGTTGGAATAACGGTTGACAATCCACTTGGAATAATGGTTGATAATCCAGTTGGAATAATGGTTAATAATCCAGTTGGAATAATGGTTGATAATCCAGTTGGAATAATGGTTAATAATCCAGTTGGAATAATGGTTGATAATCCAGCTATTCATTTTCAGATGTTTGAGGTAAATGTGGACTATACCAGCAGAACCAGGATATTTGTTGAAATATCAAGTGGAATTTGTTTCAGTGTGATTAGAACATGTCATGGAATTTTAAGGTGACTATAATCACCTTAATAAAAATAAAAGTAATTTTTAATCGATTAAAGGACAATGCTCGTTTTTGACAACCTGGACCTTATTTACGACATATTATAAGATGTTTGACTCACCGAGATCACTTTGGTGTAGTTCGGAGGCCTGTAGAAGAAATTTAAAATCCAGCGCGAGCCAGTATATCCATGTAATGGCGGTGGTGGGGGCACTGAGAATGCAGTTTCTAAAAATCTATTTTCTGCCGCGAAACGGTTGTTTTCATCAATCTGTCTTGATGAATCGCTAGTTGTGCTTACATAGAGCATAACTGTTGTGGTTTTCACATGCCATGATCTTTAGAAACGTCTTTTGAAACGAAATAGCTTCCTCACTTGCTCCAGCACGCATTCGCACAGCGCGCAATCGTTGCTCCAGCACGCTGTGTGCATGCATGCTGGAGCAAGTGAGGAAGCTATTTCGTGTCTAAAGACGTTTCTAAAGATCATATTACAGAGGCATGTGAAATACCACAACAGGCCTATGCTCTCTATGTAAGCACAACTAGCGATTCATCAAGACAGATTGATGAAAACAACCGTTTCGCGGCATAAAATAGATTTTTAGAAAACTGCATTCTCAGTGCCCCCACCACCGCCATTACATGGATATACTGGCTCGCGCTGGATTTAAAATTTCTTCTACAGGCCTCCGAACTACACAAAAGTGATCTCGGTGAGTCAAACATCTTATAATATGTCGTAAATAAGGTCCAGGTTGTCAAAAACGAGCATTGTCCTTTAAATAGTTTGTCTTCAGTCACAAGATCAGTATATAGTATGCACAGTACTGTGCAAACGTTTTTAGACGGGGGTGAAAAAATGCTGTAAAGTAAAAATGCTTCCAAAAATAGTTTCTTTTTATCAATTAACAAAATGCAAAGTGAATGAAGAGAATTTTAAATCTAATCAATATTTGAAGTGACCACCCATTGCCTTCTAAACAGCATCAATACTTCTAGGTACACTTGCAGACAGTTTTTGAAGGAACTCAGCAGGTAGGTTATTCCAAACATCTTGGAGAACTAGCTACAGATCTTCTGTGGATGTAGGCTGCCTCAAATCCTTTCTCTTCATAATCTGTAATCTGTAATCCCAGACCCGATGATGTTGAGATCTGTGGAGGCCATTGCATCACTTCCAGGACTCCTTGTTCTTCTTCACGCTGACGATATTTCTTAATGACACTGGCTGTATGTTTGGGGTTGTTGTCCTGCTGCAGAATAGATTTGGGGCCAATCAGATGCCACCCTGATGGTGTTGCATGATGGATAAGTATCTGCCTGTATTTCCCAGTATTGAGGACATTATTAATCCTGATCAAATCCCCAACTCCATTTTTAGAAATGCAGCCCCAAACTTGCGAGGAACCTCCACCATGCTTCACTGTGGCCTGCAGACACTCATCTCTTCTCTCCAGCCCTTCGGCGAACAAACTTCCTTCTGCATCAGCTAGATATTTCACATGTTGACTCATCAGTCCAGATCACATGCTGCCATTTTTCCTCGCCCCAGTTCCTGTGTTTTCGTGCATAGTTGAGTCGCTTGGCCTTGTTTCCAAGTTGGATGTATGGCTTTTTGGGCGCAATTCTTCCATGAAGACCACTTCCAGCCAGACGTCTCCGTCCAGTAGATGGGTGTACTTGGTGCCCACTGGTCTCGGCCAGTTCTGAGCCGATGGCACTGCTGGACATGTTCTGATTTCGAAGGCAAGTAAACATGATGTGTCTTTCATTTGGTGCATTACGTTTCCTTGGCTGACCACTGCGTCTACGGTCCTCAGCATTACCCGTTTCTTTGGGCTTCTTCAAAAAGAGCTTGAACGGCACACCTTGAAACCCCAGTCTGCTTTGAGAGACCTTGCTGATGCAGTATGTCAACAAGACCAAGACCTATGTCTTGTTGTTATATAGTGCACTATATAGGGCGTCAGCCATTTTGTTTGTAGTATCCGAATTCTCCACGGAATTTTCGTTCCCTATATAGTCCACTATTTATTACCCACAATTCACCTTGATTTGCAGGGAACAGTGCATGTACCCTACATTTTCTCCGTTCCCTAGGTAGTCCACTACATGGTGAACCCTATATAGGGAATAGGAAGTGAGGGAACGAGGGAGCGATTCCAAACACATCTTATGTGTCTTGTTGCTGTGCTCAGACTTGGTGTATGACCTGTGACATCAAATCAAATCAAACTTTATTTATATAGCGCATTTCATACAGAGGCAACACAATGCGCTTTACAGAGAGCAATGGGAGGGTGGGCATAGGTCCCACCCCTACATATTCCAGAGGGAAGCAAAAAAAAAACAGTTTCCCCCGGGGGCCAGAAAAGTGAGCTGTAAAAATTCTTCCCTGACATCTCAAGACATGAAACTCTTCCACAACCTTACCTTGAAGTTTGTCTGTCCTTCACCAAGTTTTAAGCCTCCTACACAGCTATTTCTGTTTCAGTTAATGACTGTTTTTCAACCTACATATGAAATTGATTACCATCAGCACCTGTTTGGGTTAATTGGTTAATCATACACCTGACTATAATCCTACACAATCCCAAACTTTGTGCAAGTGTACCTTTAAGAATTTAAAGTGGTTTGAGGGCAAAGGGTAGTCACACCAAATATTGATTTGATTTAGATTTTTCTTCTGTTCACTCACTTTGCATTTTGTAAACTGATAAAAAAGAAACAATTATTATTTTATTTTTTTTAATCATTCTTACTTTACAGCATTTCTTCACACATGCCTAAAACTTTTGCTCAGTACTGTATCACCCAAACATGCCGGCTGCCTTGTTAGACGCTGTACCAAATACAATGCCGCGAGCCTCTTACAGAAATGTCCCTCTTAAGATTAACGCACTGTCCCCATGGCTCGCAATGTTACTTGATGAAATGGCTGTTAAAAGCCGCTTAACCCCACCTTAAGAAAGGATCCTATTGACTATCCACGCAAAGACGATTTCATCACCATTTGTTCATTTACTTTCTAATTTACCTCTAAAAGAAACTATTATCTCGATGCTCGCTGTAAGAGGGATTGGGTCGCAGGTGGATGCGACTCGAGGTCGTCTCAATTTAGCAAGTCAATCTTCCTGAGAAGACGGTTGCTTGACACGTTTTAAGCATTCTTATTTGCCCCTAGATAAAAGCAGCGTCCTTTATCACAAAATAGAAGATTAGCAGTGACTGCGTAGGCAAGGTATTGTGATCAAGCATCGTCCTGTCGTGTGCACAGATGCCCCAGGAATGGTGGATTCGGTGGAGAAAGTGAGGTGTGAGTGACAATACAGTCGCACTGTGCCGAGGCTGGAGCTGTCACGTTTCCAAGTTCATTAAACTAGTGATGAATTTCTCGGGGAGTCATTGCAAGGTGCACATTCATTTAACTTATACAAGCTCATGCGTATGGAGGACGCGGTTTAGATTTGGCGCAGTAATGTACTTTCGTGTATAATTTAATCTTGTAATTAATCTGTCCTGCCCACCTGATCAAATGGAAATCATGTCCTCGCGCCTAAGGATTACTACTTCCGCTCTAACATCTTCCCTAATTGCCTAATAGCATTGCAGCGAGAATGCTGCCTACATTAAGACACTTCCACGTTATCTGGAGTGATTGGAAATGTGATGACAACACGATATCAACAAATTACTTCTTCCGTCGCCTAAATGGAGCAGGAGTTGCCACTTGGACTCTCCCGGATTTTAATACCTACAATTACAGCCAATTTAGGGCGGAATTAGCAGATAGACGTGTCCGCGGCACAGCGATCCGTCCAAAATCTCAAACTAGGAAAAGACAGTCGAGGAAAACTGTCATTAAAGAAAAGGAAACTGTCCTATTCTAAGCAAACTTTCGAATGAAACAAAGGAGTATTTATTTGAGCAAAGGTGGTCATTGCAATTCAGTATTTTATTTTGTATTTATGAAGGTTCATATTTTTTGCAATATAGACTATTCCAAAATCATGCCAAAGCAACCAGTATGAGGTCATTGCTGCAGCACATTATGTAAACTGAGTGAGACATTATGTAGAATAGATGGTATTAGTAGAATAGATGGTATTAGTAGAATAGATAGTATTTCAAGGCAGCATCTGCTTCCATCCTCTCAACACCAAGGAGGGAATGGAGCAAGTTTGACGGAGGCGCAGTCTTGTGGGGACAGGCTTTGGGAAGGGCTTTTCAGCACCCTCCCTCACCCACCCTCCGTCACTCCAAATTCATCCTGACAACACTCATACTATTCCCCGCCCTGCTTTCCCGCTATTGGCTGATTACAAATCAATTTGACAACCTGCCAATGTCGCTCCCCTTGGATAAATAGTAATCTACCTCCCACTGAATTAATAGTAGCCTAATCTACCTGGCACTACACTGGCTGTCACAAGAATACCTTTTTTGTTTGAGAGCGAGACGGAGACATCACATTTGCTGACTTATATCAAAAACATTACGAACCCAAGTTGTTTCAGAAAGAGAACATGAATCTCAACTACACGTCTCCGGTGCCACAGGTACCAGCACAGAGGTCAACGTCGTTCTTCATCGAAGACATCTTACTACACAAGCCCAAGCCTCTGAGAGATGTGTTCCACTCGCCCTTCTCCGCCTCGCTCGCGTCCCGGATGCCCCTGCTAGAATACGGATACCCCCTGATGCCCACGCCGATGCTCGCACCTCACCACCACCACCCTCTACACAAGCCCGAGCATCACCAGTACTTCTTCACGTCTGGTAAGCAACGAGCGCTGAGCGTGCAGTGAATACAGTTCTGTGGTATTTTCAGGTCAGTATTATAAATCCAGCTCAGAAAAGTGTTAAACGCGTTTGTTCGGGCAGTTTGCAACAGGTGGATGGGCCTTGGAAAGTTGAAGCAAAGTAGCCTATAACAAAATGTTTACAACTAGACATCAAAATTATGTTAAGTAGACAACTTAATAATGAAACACTGGCAATCAAATCTGACCATAAACTAGTCTATATAATATAAACGAATTATTATTGCCATAGCCTACATTTCATGCGTAAAATAGCCTACTAGCGCAAAATGTATCAAGAATTGTTTTAGTTTAGGGCACTAGCAGTGACAACAATTAAAACAAAAAGCATGCTTTTCCGCGTTGTCATTAATGTTTTAAAATTCTGTGATTTTATTGTATTTTTTCATAGGAATGCAGATGCCAGCATTATTCCAGCATCATCCGGAGTTACCGGGAAAACACTGCAGACGCAGGAAGGCGAGAACTGTTTTCTCTGACTCCCAATTATCTGGCCTGGAAAAGAGATTTGAAATCCAACGGTACCTCTCTACACCCGAGCGCGTGGAGCTGGCAACAGCACTGAGTCTTTCAGAAACACAGGTAAGAAAGAATACTCGGTAGGCCTATCCGGTTTATCACTGTTTGGTTCCATTGATGGATCAAAAAAACGATGTGAAATGGTTCCTCTTAAAACCAACAAGCCGTCGACACAAACGGGTGCTATAGAACCACGTGTAACAATAGAAGAACCATCTGAAAAAGCTCCATAAAGAACCTTAAGGTTCCAGATTTGGAACCCTAAATTGGTCATTCTGAAATAAAAAGGGTTCTATGTGGAACCTTCCTGACCCGAGCAGGGTTATATGGAACCCTTTTTTTCTGAGGGTTCTTCTATTGTTACAAATAGTTCCACAGAAGCTATTTTGAGTGTAACTTGGTGACAATGACAAAACATTCCCAAATATTGCCCGCTATGTTTCGCACTGTGTCTGAAATATTCCACATTTTTTCACGCAGGTGAAAACATGGTTTCAAAACAGACGGATGAAGCATAAAAAACAGCTTAGGAAAACACAGGACGACCAGAAGAATTCGAATGATTTAGATTTAGACAGAACCGCGGGAAACTCAAGCGAGAGTGAGATCAACGATAAAAACACTGATGACATTAGCAAACGAGGAATCGAGCCGGACTCATACATGTTGGACGAAAACGAGGATGATGTTGATATTGAAGATGACATCTGTTCACCTGAGCATTTATTATAGTGCAAGAAAGGCACCCACTGTAAATGTAGATAATTAATTTTGTCTTTACCATATGAAATGTAAGTATATATAGCCTACTGTATATTGCCTTTTTAAACAGAACAATGACAATATTGCAAATATTTATTCAAGCGCATGTTATGCTTAGCCTGCTCATTTAAAGGCTTCGCCTGTTTGGATAGTTTCAAATCCATGTCCAACACAGAAAAGAAAAAACCTAGGCCTATTATTATTGTTATTCTTATTATTGTTATTCTTATTATTGTTATTATTATTATTATTATTACTACTAGCCTATCTAAATTAAGCTACCATATGAAGATATTAATCATACCGTGGTCTTGTCTATTTTTAACAACGAAGTTGTTTATTTTGACAATCTGTAAATTGGAGGCTATAGCATCAACAATTCTTCATAAATGTCTGATCCTTCGTTTTGCACTTTCGTTCAGGTAATGAAATATGTTGATATGCAGCCTACTTTGTGCATACTCTCCATTTGTAATGCAAAATTATTTACTATTAAAACTGCATGATATCCGTGGTGTTTTTTGCTTTTTATTAGCCTGTCCTACCGCTTAACTAAAGTGCCTGTCTGATTATTTTGATAATGTTATAATTAGCCCACCTATCCTGCTGTTTGACACGAGGCTTTGCAAATAATTTCCTTAACTTAGATGATTTTATTTCCTGTTAGTCGTCGTATTCTTCTCCCGTGCTGGAGGACAGCCCAATGGCTCGATCACATCACACATCAAAGCCACATTTCAAACATATTAAACCGGCCTAGAAATACTAATAATTATAATAAAAAATATTTATTTGCCTATAATACCAAATGATAGCTTAATACTATTAGCCTAATAGGCTACTACTACCATAGGCCTTCTACTAGTTATGATGACTAATAATAGGCCTAATTGATATTAATAACAGGCTATTTGAAAAAAAGAGACATTAATAGCCTAATAGGCTAACAATGACATGCTAATATATTGTTTTTCTTAGCCATGTTTCTGTATGGATTGTGGAGCTGTAGCCACCTTATATAGTCTTCAAAGGGTGCACTTAACCCAGATTTGTAACCTAAATATAGAAACTTAATGCTAAACATATCTTACGCTGTTGCAGATTTAGGTAAACAGGCCCTAACAGCGTGGGATGGAGATTTCAATAGCAGGCTGTCTGTTAACAAGCTGGTCATGCGGCGGTAGCTGGTCCCTGCTAGCGAGGAGGGATAAAAGGAGAAAGGAGACGATACAATACGTCCTGTTGTTTTAAATAAGCCCCTGGTAAATACACACTTCAACACACGACATGTGAATTCATAAATATGAATCAAAAATCTATGGGGAGATTGAAGGCCACTATTGTTAGATTATTATTAGTGTTCTAGGCCTACAATACAATACAAATTCGAGGGTCTGTTTATATGAAGATAAATCGACATGGCTATTACAAATCACAAATTGAACGACACTGGAATAGTCCACACTGCTCGTCTGCAACTGCAATTTCAGAAATGGATTATCTAAGCCGACTTGGAAGAGCTGAGCCTCACCTAGCCTACACAGAGGCCCATGTGGTCACTGTTCCCACAGTGTTTATGCAGCCTAGGCCTACTACGATACATACTAGGGTCAGGTTAGGTCTAGGTTAGGGTACCTTTATGACCTCTGACTCCTCTGCTTCAACCTTCTCCAGCCACACAGTGAGCAGGCCTATGGGCCTTAAAGGGACTCGTTTGGGCCTTAAAGGGACTCGTTTGGTAAGATAAGAAGATATACTTTAATAATACCCGCGGGGGAAATTTGTAGTTTCAGCAGTGGGAAGAGGTACAGCAGCAGTGGGAAAAGTCGAGCGGAATAGAGAGATACATATACATAGATCGATAATATACATAATAGATCAAATTAAATTACAATGAAAAAGAAAAATTACAAGAAAAGTAAGAAAAATATAAATTGTATAGCCTATATATAGGGTGTGTGTGTGTACAGTATGCCTATATGTAGGATACCTACATACACACATACAGTATAGTACAGTAGGCCTACATAGAGTCTGTATAGATATATGTATATTGTATTACAGCCTAATTTAGTATGCCGATAGATCCATTGTGTAGGCCTACTCAGCTGTGATATGAGCAATGAGCACTACTTGTCAACATTTTTATATAGACCGTTGTATATTACCGTAAATACCCTTATAACAGGGCTTGTTATCCTTAGAGCCCGGTTTCTTTAGCGAATCATTCCACACGAAAGACAGACTAGTGAACGTTCCCAAACCAGCACGTATAGGCTAGAGAATAAAAAAGATTATACGTAGGCTAGGCTAGGTTTAGGCTGCATTAGGCTACATCACGGTAGCTGTATTTCGCAAGCTGCTGAAAATGGCATGGAAATCGTAGCTGGAATCTAGATATTTAAACAATGTAGCCTATAGATTGTGTTAATCTAATATGTTTACAGGCTAAATGCTATAAGTCCCACAGAGAAAGTGATGAAAACAGGCCACGTGGGTATCCATGTAGGCATAGTGGGATCGACGAGTTGAGTGTCATCATCACCATCATCATCATTATTATTATTATTATTAGCCTATTATAATTATCATAAGGTCTAGGTTTGGGGGGGTTATTCTTTCATAGTGCCCGCAAGCGGCGCTCCTGTTCAGCTATTAGAAAACCAAGTTCAAAAACAGCCCCTTTGGCTGCTTTGACCATTTCGACTGTCCTAATGGACTTATAATGCCTCTCTGTACGCATCACACTGTGCGCGCTCAGTAGGGCCTCGTGACGTCATCGAGCTCAGGCAAATAAAAATGTTGAAAAACAGTTGAGGCTACCGGTTTAATTTAACAATCTCGTAATTCACTTGACTATTGCGCATCGCCGACAATACATAAGGCCTGCAACTATTAAATTTGCAGTCTAAAAAGGAGGAAATGGCGATTACAAGTTTCAGCCCTAAACGTCAAACCAGCTACTGTATATTGAACGGTGTGTTTCCATTCATTTGGAAGGTTTAGCCTACATTAACAGGCGAGCCCTTTCCAGTGCCAAACCGGATGTGTAGCTCTCCCTAGTCCAGCCCTTTGAAAGGCAATTCATGCAATTTTCAAAAAAGCGTGATTCTGATTTACTATGGGAAATGGAATGAAAAGCGTGGCGAGAGGTGATCAATTAAAAGATTAAGCGTTTCGCAACACACGGACGCATCTGCATTTGGGTCTAATAGCGGGCCGATCAGCTCATTTCCAGGGGCCTGCCGCCTACTGCCGCATCAAAGCGTGCGCGTCTGCCCCGGCTTTCCAATCTGCAGAAAGGGATGCTAATTCAGCCTCCTTCATGTGTGGTAGTGGGAGACCCCTTCAATTAACTGGATTTCTATGGCAAGAGAGGAGGGCGTAGATGCAAAGAGACTTGGTCATGATAGGCGTTCCTCATTAAATCAAAAGGTCCAGTATTCATTACCGTCCGCATCTGAGGCAGTAACACTAACCACGGGGTATCCAAGATGCCACGATGGGTTAAATAGACTATAATTTAATTAAAATATTAGATAGGAGTAAATAGCTCTTTGATAATGATCTGAGGGTTATATTAAAGAGCGTGAGGTTGTGCAAATTACCACTTTAGAATACAGACAGAAAACAAGTGCGCGAGGACCAAACCAGGCGATGTTCAACTTTAATTGACCCGTTTGTGTCTCTGAGGTGATGCGAATACAGAAAGGAAACAAACGCTCATTCTCCATTAACAGCCGCACCGCAGGCCGTTAACAGACATGGCGTCCACAGGTCATTGACAGCCATACCAGGTGTGTCAGCGGGTGAGCGGCCACAAATGGAAAATGTGAATCAAATGCCCACGTGTAAATTACACATAAAATAACACAAAAAGACAACATATTTACCCTGGAGAAGGCCTATCATAGGTTCATGGTTTAATTATGTTTTGCTGAAACCACAAGAAAGTTTAAATAGCCTATTGGGTATCAAAACATTAAAAGTTTCAAAGGGTAGCCTATCATATCATTTTAACGAATATTTAACCATTAGCTCTTCAGTGATTTAGTTTACAGGTACTGTATAAGGGGTGTGGCCAAGTTGGATAGGTTAAACTCTTTCCTCAGTCTAGATACCGTCTATCTCCCCTACTGAATAGCTAGTTTTTCGGTGGCGTCGCTAAAGCGGCGTTTATGAGAGGTGGTCATGTGCATTAAGTCAGAGGAAACAAGATCAAAGCCAGCGTGGGCAAGTGACACTGACGAGCAACGCAGTGACACCTGTTACAGGTGCATATAGCAGTGACACCTGTTACAGGTGCATAGAGCAGTGCCACAGTGACACCTGTTACATGTGCATAGAGCAGTGACACAGTGACACCTGTTACATGTGCATAGAGCAGTGACACAGTGACACCTGTTACAGGTGCATAGAGCAGTGACACAGTGACACCTATTACATGTGCATAGAGCAGTGACACAGTGACACCTGTTACAGGTGCATATAGCAGTGACACAGTGACACCTGTTACAGGTGCATAGATCAGTGACACAGTGACACCTGTTACATGTGCATAGAGCAGTGACACAGTGACACCTGTTACAGGTGCAGAGCAGTGACACAGTGACACCTGTTACATGTACATATAACACAGTGACACTTGTTACAGGTGAATAAATCAGTGACACCTGTTACAGGTGCATCGAGAAGTCAAATCAAATCAAATCAAACTTTATTTGTATAGCACATTTCATACACAGAGGCAACACAATGCACTTTACAGAGAGCCGTGACAGTGTCACCTGTTACATGTGCATAGAGCAGTGACACAGTGACACCTGTTACATGTGCATAGAGCAGTGACACAGTGACACCTGTTACAGGTGCATGGAGCCATGACAAAGTGACACCTGTTACAGGTGCATAGAGCAGTGACACAGTCTACCTGTATGCTGTCTCATGTTGCATTTGGCTTTTCCAGAATAGCTGTGCCCTGATTAAACAACATCTATAATATTGAAAAGGTCCACAAGATAAAGGTAAATCCTAGGCTATGCACAGCTGGGGTTGGAAGACTTCTCCATCCAGCCAGACCCCCACGGCAGAGTTCACACTGGTCACTCTTTCTCTGTGGTCGATAGACCAGGCTTTGGGTTCTGTAATAGCGTGGATTCGTCCCGTTTTCAGAAGATTAAACCGAGATACTGCTTGAGGCAGGTCTGACTGAATACCAGCGGCAAAGAAATCCAACAACATGAGGAATCATTACCACAAGGCCCACTTGTATTTGAGAGATTCACCCACAGTACAAATCATTACTAAACATTTGATACATTCGTATTTATTAATCAAGTGCAAGTTCAAACATCTATGAGAGTACAATGTTTACCTACAGTGAGAGTGCATTGTATAAATAAACATGTAAGCGCTACTTAACATGTTAATTTGCTGGAGAAAAGCATGAGAACAACGTGACAAATCCCTGTCAACAGCTTCAGACAGACCCAGGCGTCGCAGTGACGTTAACAGGCTAATCTGCAGAAATTGACACAAATTAACAAATGGAACGAGAAGGTCAAAGGGCACTGTTAACTCCTTCGGCCTATTGGAGATCCTCTGTACGACTGTGAGTGTTTGCATCGTCAGGTGGGGTCGTTTGGCTCTATTCTATTGGTCTATTGGCCCACAGTGGGTTCTAACAGGCATGATCAACCAATCACAGATAAAGTATTTCAAAGGATATCAAATATTTGATTCTGTGTGTACTGAGAATGAAGTCGGTTATATTGTGCTTTGCAATGCCTTGGAAGGCCTATAGCTGAGTGCCAGTTCTCTGGGGAGGGGGTGCTGTTGTTGTGTTGTCAACGATCCTAAAACTAACAGCGCTGTTTCAGACGGCGTGTAGCGCTTTGAAGCTAGCCACGGCCTGTTTTTCCTCCTCGTGGCGTTTCCTCAGGAACTCCAGCGTGGCGAGCTGGGAGAGGTCGAGGCCGTCTAGGTAGCCCGCTGGCTGGCTGACGACCCCCTCGGACCCCTGGTGACCCCGGGGTTTGGGCGGCGGCTTGGCTGGTGCCACGGGCCGGGCGATGGTCCTGGCGTACTCCAGCGCCTTCGAACAACAAACAATCACTTTGGTTTCATTTGTTGGAAAATAGTTTATTTTATTTTACTGTAGAATAAAGAGTGCTTTCAAGGGGCTGAGTGCTTTTGGTAGTCCAACTCGGTGCCATGTTCAGTGGTATATCTGGTGACACTTTTGATCAAGTGAATGGGGACGAATGGGGATCCAAAACATTTCTATAAATCATCATTAAATAAAAACACAGCAATCGGCACCTGGATTTTTGATCAATCTTGGCACAAAATGTCCTACACTTGGGTACGGTAGAGCTAATGGCTTTGCTATCCGACGCACAGAGAAACGTTCTCAGAGTGTGTGAGAAGAAGACGTCACATTGATCGTGTGACGGATCGGCCAGACGATGGACAAATCGAGAGAGGACATGGGTAGGAGTGGCTGTAGCTCAGTTGGTAGAGCGGGTCGTTCAATGATCGAAGGGTCACTGGATCGAATCCCAGCTCCGAGAGGCGCTGCGGTCTGTGAGGTGAATCATCCCTGTCTCTCAATCCTAATCACGCCCCCCCCCTCTCACAGTCTCTCTTACACTTTCCTCCTTGCTACTCTCTTCTTATGCTAATGCTAACTCTGTTGCTAACTTATGCTAAGGCTAACTCTGTTGCTAACTTATGCTAATGCTGACTCTGTTGATAACTTATGCTAATGCTAACTCTGTTGCTAACTTATGCTAAGGCTAACTCTGTTGCGAACTTATGCTAATGCTAACTCTGTTGCTAACTTATGCTAATGCTAACTAATGCTACTCTGTCTCTCTCTCTCTCTCTCTCTCACACACACACACACAATATCTCTCCCTGTGTGTCTCACCTTCTCTCTGGAAACCTGGTCCTTCCTGTCATCCCCTGCTGGGTTGCTTGCCGGCAGGACGGGCGTCCTCTTCTTGTTCTGCTGGCGAATCACATCTGAATACAGCCTCCGTCTCCTCATCTTCTCAACCTGGCGGCCGTGAACGACAGCGAGGGGGGGGGTTAATTAACTCAGACATTTCTCCCTTAGGGCCTTGTCTCTTTGTGCATCCCACACTGCAGCCTCTCCACGCGGCTCTGACAAAAACCAAATACAACAAACCATTCAGCGGCCCCATCAACGTTTACACATATCATTCACCGAACGGGGGCCCGGCCCTAGACGCAGACGGGCCCCCCAATCTCCGTGCAAATTGGCCATACATGCTCACCTTTTACTCTGGGGGATTAACAAAAGATACATCGGAGCCAAATAACACTCAAATTCCCGGGGCAGCTCTCATTTGCTTTGTAATTCCAATTTAATCTGTTCAGAATGTTGCAAGGCTTTAATGAGAGGGAGGAGGGAGGAGGGAGGAGGGAGGAGGGAGGAGGGGGGAGTAATGGAAGCACAAAGAGAGCGTTGAAGGGCTTCAGCGGGACGGGATGGACTTGGACGAGGCTTCTAATCACAGCTTATCGTGCTCTGAAGAAGAGTACTTACACGATGTGAAATACGACTGCATCACATAGTGTGTTGTTTCCATATTTTTGTACGGGAGGCCGGCCCTCGTCACGAGCAGAGAGAGACTTCGTAGATGCCGAGTTACTTACTGTTATATCGCTGGCCGTGTTATCAGGACCCAGGCCTCCAAGATTCACATCCTGCTTCAGGCGCTTATAGTCTTTCAGAGTGTAGGCCTGGGACAAAACACACACACACACACACACACACACACACACGGTAATAATAAATAACAATTACTAATTAATTATTAAACAATAACTCTTGTTCATGATATCACGTAAATAAAATAACTGCAACACATATCACAGATGAGATCACCGCTCTTTCGCTCTATCACTTAACAAAACACTACATCATAACATTCCCATCACTTAACAAAACGCTACGTCATAATATTCCCATCACATAACAAAACGCTACGTCATAATATTCCCATCACATAACAAAACACTACATCATAACATTCACATCACATAACAAAACGCTACGTCATAATATTCCCATCACATAACAAAACACTACGTCATAACATTCACATCACTTAACAAAACGCTACGTCATAACATTCACATCACTTAACAAAACGCTACGTCATAATATTCACATCACATAACAAAACGCTACGTCATAACATTCCCATCACTTAACAAAATGCTACGTCATAACATTCCCATCACATAACAATACGCTACGTCATAATATTCCCATCACAAAACAAAACGCTACGTCATAACATTCCCATCACATAACAAAACGCTACGTCATAATATTCCCATCACATAACAAAACGCTACGTCATAACATTCCCATCACATAACAAACCGCTACGTCATAATATTCCCATCACATAACAAAACGCTACGTCATAACATTCCCATCACATAACAAAACGCTACGTCATAACATTCCCATCACATAACAAAACGCTATGTCATAACATTCCCATCACATAACAAAACGCTACGTCATAATATTCCCATCACATAACAAAACGCTACGTCATAATATTCCCATCACATAACAAAACGCTACGTCATAACATTCCCATCACATAACAAAACGCTACGTCATAATATTCCCATCACATAACAAAACGCTACGTCATAATATTCCCATCACATAACAAAACACTACGTCATAACATTCCCATCACATAACAAAACGCTACGTCATAACATTCCCATCACATAACAAAACGCTACGTCATAATATTCCCATCACATAACAAAACACTACGTCATAACATTCCCATGACATAACAAAATGCTACATCATAACATTCCCATCACATAACGAAACGCTACGCCGCTGAACTCGTCTCCGAAGACGCTTGTTTGTTGCCGCGGCAGAGGGCATGTGGGGGCGTCGCCCCCAGGGGGAGGAGGATCCCAGCGGTCGAGACGTAGCCCCGCCCTCCCGCTCAGAGCTCTGATCCCCGCTGGCACATCTGAGGGCCACTCAGGGAGCAATCCACAAGCTGCCCTCGGACAAAAGACCGCTAATCATTCCAGATCGGACTGGCTCCTTTTAAAGAGCTCAGGTCACTTCAGAATTAGCCATTGGGCATGGACACTACAGGGAAGCCTTTTGGACAGGGTTTTTTTGGCCGCTAACCCCCCCCCACCCCCCCCGCCCCCCCCGCCCCCCCCGCCCCCCCCACTGGGCTCATCCCTTGTCCGTCACTCTCATCCGCCTTCATGGCCAGGCCGCCGGGCTCGCCAGACGCTTTTGACTAATCTTAGTTTCGGTAATCTTGTCAGACGTGACGGCTAACATGGCGACGCCGGGGAGACTGGGGAGGATGTGTGGCCACTTTGTCCTTAACTGATGTTGGGACAAACACAGGAAGAAAGGCATGCTGGGAAATGGCTCGGCGTCCTGGTCGGAAATACACTGGGAGTTTAGATTTCTAGAGCTAATTGGATCTCAGTTCCGTTATTATGTGACTTTCTCATTAAACTCTCTTCCCCTCCTTATTCCCCCCATAAATTAAGATAATTAATTTTTAATTAATTAATTAACAGTACTTTTGTGCGTAAAGACTATAAACATCGGTTTCAGTCGTCTCAGTCTGTACATTGCCATTGGCAGAATTTAAACGGAATAAGTAAATAACCCAAATGAATAAGTTAATAAATGGTCTGCTTTTGGTTTATATTCTGACCTAAATCGTCCGTCCGGTGTCGTGACGTTGACGTCCGACCCTCTCTACTCCTCGCTGGGGCACACCTGCGGGGCCCGGGCTGGCGAATCACAAAAGAGGCCAAATCATTAAATGCAAATTGGCATCTTAAGCAGCGTCCGCACCTCACAGATGGGCTTCTCTCTCTCCTCTGCTTTAATCACATGATCCTCTAACATGTCTCAAAATGGCTGTCGGGGGCCCTGTTTCACATCGCCGACTCATTGCAATTAAGTGTATCTTAAAGGAGTTAGACAATTAACCTGATGTCTTGCGCCTTATCCGGGGAGGAGCCCTGTCTCTCGGTCTCTTTGTAAAGGACCGTATAAAGAGATTATGTCTGACATCAAAGGACGGCCTGTTTGCGTAACGTGTGCCCCCCCCCGGCCCACCCCCCCCCCCCCCCCCACCACCCCCGCGGACTTACCGATTAAGCGGAATGGCTGTGTAATTATCAAAGTAGCATCGGACAGCCTGGTCGAGCTAGTTAAGAGTGGTTAGTTAGCATTCAGGATATCAAAATAACACACACACACACACACACACCTTGTAAGAGATCTTCTCCTTCAGCTGCTTCTGTTTCTCCAGCTGCGCCAGGTATCCGTCCGAGCTGCTTCTCTGCATGGGGTTCCTCTCCCGGGTGCTGCTTGTCCCCTGGCTCCGCCCGTGGCGTCCCGTCATGGACGTCCCTATAGGGGGCAGCGTCACGTAGGAGCCCGGGCGCGGAGGCCGGGGCGTGGCGGCGGCGGCGGGCATGTAGCTGCGGCTCTCCTCGTCGCTGCGTTCCTCCTCCTCCTCACGGGAACGCTGGTCGTGGCGGCTGGGGTCGGGCGAGCGCTGTCGGGTAGCGGCGAGCCTGGCGCAGAAATGAAACCGACGCTTCTTATTCCCGGTTCAGAATTTGAACGTCGGTACGATGAGATGTGATTTGTTTATTTCGCGGGTGAAAGCCGCGCTGCTAGTCGTTAACGGGTGTTCGTTAACGGCACGGCGTGAGCCGGGAGATCACCTGACACGGAGAACGCCACGGGGGGCGCGGGGTGCGAGGACGCGCCCGACTCACCTGGGGCTTGTGTGGTTCTGCCAGCTCGCCGGTGTGCTCTGATGCCAGACGAGCGGCAGGGGGTCCGTCACCCCCCGGCGTCCCTGGGACGGACCGGGCCTCCCCGGACCCCCTAGCCTGGAGAGGTCAGAGGTCAGCGCAGGCTGCCGGGCGACCAGCACCACCGTCTGGCCCTGACGGCCGTAGGGGATGGGGACGCGGGGGTCGTCGGCGAAGAGCGAGTCGGAGTAGTCGGGTGGCCCGGGTTCGAGCGTCGGAGGGCCCCGTGGCGAGGTCAGGGTGATGACGGCGTCCTGTCTGCTCAGGAAGGCCTGGGGGTCGGACGCGGCGTTGAGGTTGATGTTGAGGTGGATGGTGGAGGGAGCGGGGTGCGTTGTGGCGCCGCGTTGGGGGGTACCGGAGGAGCGAGAGTCGCCGTCTCCGAGCGGCACAGGGGGCGGGGGCGGAGGGTGGCGTGGAGGTCGGGGGTCAGGCTGGGGGTCAGGATGGGGCCCGGCCGCGGGTCTGGGGGCCAGGGGGCTCAGACAGGCTCTCTGCCCGGCTTTGGGCCTTTTCTCCGGGGGATTCCCTCTGTGCCGGCCTCTCTTCTCCCTGGAGGACTGGGTGACCTGGAGTCGGGGTGGGATTAAGACAATAACACACCTGTCTTTACATCTGGGATGACCAATCAGCAGCTAAACCAAACGAGACGATGCATTTTCCATCGCAGTGACTTGGTGGAAGAGGACACCATTTCGGCAGGTAGGTCAACCAAAATAGTATCAGTAGGAAAAAAGGCATTAGGTGATTTTTTTTTCTTGACGGTGTAAAATTCTTCATCCCATAATTTGCTTTCTATGGTAATCTGTTTCCCGGGTATTTCACCAGGCAGAATACAGCAGCCTAACTCTGATGAACCCAGATCAAATACGGAGGTAACCTTGGCTGTTCGGCCCCTCCCTCCAGAACTGTTTCCGAGTGCTCGCCCACTGCAGCACATGGCGTTGGGGCGGTCAGGATCTCATCAGCAGCAGGTGCTTCTGGGTAATGACATACCTGAAGAGCCGGACCGTCGGCGCGCAGGTTAGCGGCTACTCTTTGATGTCCCTCACTTTAGGAGTCGATTGACAACCTGACATTTTATATCGCGCGGTTGGGAAACGCACAATTTTCGCCCTTCAAAGGAAAGACATTTCAGGGGAGAGGATAGAGAGAGGGGGGCGAGCAAGGTTAGCTTTGTCCTCGACGGGTAAAGTTATTTGTTATTCTACTGATGTTATTGTTTTGATGTTTGTTGCTCTATATATTACTTGCTGTTTAATATTCTCCGCCGTTTGTAGTCTGTGATGAGTGAATCCCAAGTATTCAGTATATTGACCGTTGGTTTGCTCCTCTGATCGTGTGGATTCTCATTTTGGAGATTCAATTGCACTGGACAGGCGCATCCAAAGCTTTTCAAAAAGATTTTGGCCAAATACTAGACGTTATATATTTGTATAATTGCTTTGTGTTGGAGATGAGGTCACATTAATGCAAGGTTAAGAATATTCCAATAACCATGTCATCTGTAGGAAATTGACAAAAGATATTTGGAAACGGGTAACCTCAAGATGCACTTCACATGCATAAGAGACAATCACACAGGGACACTTAAAAATGTCAAATGCTACATCTAAGAGAGCGTCATCTGTTCCTGCTTCGACAGACCAGAGAACGGAGGCTGATGAGTCCATCCCCATGATGAGAGATCTAACTATGCAAGTGCTGTTTTAAGGCTGTAGTCATGGCTGGGCTCAGTGCAGGGAGGGCCTTCATGTGACCCCTGCACCATGCCCCTCTTCCCCTCACCCCTCTCCCCCACACTCCCCCATGCCCCTCTTCCCCTCACCTCTCTCCCCCTCACCCCTCTCCCCCACACCCCCCCTCACCCCTCTCCTCCAGCCATCGCCGGCGGTTAAGGCGACACAACAAACACACACACGCACACACACACACAACACACACACGCAAACACAAAGGACTGGTGTGGGGTGAGTGAGGTCAATAAAGTGTAAAGGAGTGGAGGGGTGGTCCCACCTTCAGTTGTTGTGTTTTTTGAAGCCACCTCATCTCCGGGTCTGAGTGGTCCTCTAAGCTCTCGTCATGGCCGCCGTCAGCGGTGATCTCCTCTGTTGCGTCTGTCACCTTTAGGGGGGGGGGGGGGAGAGAGAGCAGATTACAGATAAAAGATGTGTGACAGAGAAACAGAGGGGTGGGGACGAAGTGTCGTTGAATAAGTGAAAGCAAGCGCTCTTCACAGGATTGATTGATTGATTGATTTTATTGATTTTTAAGACAGGGACAATGTACAGTAGACATTTACCCTATAGAATAGGGAGAGATGCACTGTACAAGGTTATAGCTAAACAGCTCATTTCCACCCACAGTCCCTGGGCAAATAAATATACAGTCGAATTCAAAACTGTTGACCGATTCGTACACGTTTTGATGGCCAAAATTGTCGATTCAAAATCACGCAAGAGTAATTGTACGCCGGGCGGGAAAGAGAGCAAATTAGGGGTAAACAAATGTTTAAACCAGTCCGTGATTATTCAACCGGGTGCACAAGTAGCACTGCTCTCAAAATGGTTCTGCGCATAATGACAACACATCCAAGTAAACAAGTAAACAAGTCTGTAGGCTTCTCTGTGAACACAACAGTCAATTCCCCTTCCGCTTGGTGGGTTAACTTTCACACTCCCCCTCGGCTTCCATCAATTCCTCCTTTCAATTTTTCCTAATGCACTCGTAGTTGTCGAGAAAATATCTTCGGCTAATGCCATAATGAAAATCCTTTTGTTAACTTCGGTCTACCCCCCTTAGCTGCTGAGGACAATCTGAGGGGATCGATGATATTGACGCCCTGAGGACTTCCTCGCTGAATGTGGCTAATTCTGCGAGCGTGAATAGGCGAAGGTCACGTAGAGGGAGTGGATGGAGTTGTAATATATCCATCAATAAGCGTTCGGCCGCGCTGTTCTCTGTCTGATGAAAGGCCTGGCATGGGGGAGGCGGAGAGCGCTCGGTGTCCTCTCGGTCTACACTAGAGGGCGCACACACACGCGCGCACACACATACACACACACACACACACACACACAGACAGACACAGACACACACACACACAAACACACACACACACAGACAGACACAGACAGACAGACAGACAGACAGACAGACAGACAGACAGACAGACACACACACATACACACACATACACACACAGACACAAACACACACACACAAACATACACACACACACATATGATAATATCAGTGCAGCAAATTCTTGGAATCTCTTACAACGTGACATAAATCGGAATACTTTTGTACCTCTTGGACATTTTAGGAGCGTAAAATGCTGGAGATTGCCTGCCTGTAATTGTTTTAACTGATTTTATCAGTTGATCTGTATGATTTGAAGCTATTTTAATTACTGACCTATTCTAGTTACTGTTTTTGATTTTGTTGTTTGGTCTGATTTTATTTACAATGCTAGTTATTTTAACTTATTTTTGTTTGTTGATATCTCTGCATCATTTTAAATGAAGGTCACCTTTAATGATTCTCTGAGAATCCGAGGCTAAATAAAGGTTGAATGAATGAATGGTACTGTAAATGGACTGCACTTATACAGCGCTTTTATCCAAAGCACTTTACAATGGCCTCTCATTCACCCGTTCACACACACATACACACACCGATGGCGGCCAGCTGCCATGCAAGGCGCTAGCCTGCTCGTTGGGAGCAATTTGGGGTTCAGTGTCTTTGCCCAAGTCATGTCATTCATTCATACCTAAATGGACACAAAAGCAGATACTTCTCATGTTAAAAAGAACATGGAAAATGTGAGACTCTTGAGTCCTGGGTCATGTTAAAAGGAAGATGGAAAATGTAACTACATAAAATGCAATTTTGACCTGAAATCGTGCGCCAGCAATGTTCCGTACAAATAGGGATAAGGAGCAGATGTTTCAATGCGAATATCATGATCAGATTACTCGCATGCGGAATTTAATATATTGTACTGGTAAAGGTCTTTCATCCACAAAAACAACGTAATGAAAAAGGAATTTCTCGAAGCTCTGAAAATTGATAATAGCTGTTACAAGCTCCATGGTTTGTGACGTCAGGAAACTCAGGAGACCGAGAGAGGGCTCAGTATGAGAATATGGGCTCCTACTAAATAACAAAACGGTCTCTAAAACTAATTCCGCAAGCGGTATCAACAAGAAACGGTATCTGAAAAAAGGCGCTATTCACAGCGAGGTGGGGTTCATATTGCATGATCTCTCCTGCTGATGGGTTTTGAACAGGCAGCTGGCTTTACTCACCTCCATCTACCGTCAATATGTCCAATTAATATTAAAAATAAATAAATAAATAAATAAATAAAACTATTCCAGAAGTGAAGGGGAGTGCGTTCAATCACATCGCTAACTAAGCCAGCCATTGTTGGGTTTGTCTCACAGTATGACTGGTCCGGGCCTCCAGGTGCAGTCCTCCAGGTAGGTAGTCAGGCCTGGCCGTGTTGGGGCAGCTGTGTTCAGCGCAGCAACAGGTGTCGGTGACTCTGCCGCGGTCAACACACACTTCCCTCCCGCTACCAGGGGCAGGACCTTGCTGCCGGCTGCGCCCGTGCCCCCCCCCCACCCCCCACCCCCCCCGGCGTCGCCTTTTGTCACCCGTTCTAAAAAATCCCAATCAATCGGAGCAAATGATCAAGCATTTGGAGCATCGTAAGCTGTGTAATATCTATTCTGTTAAATTGGGGCCCGTAATTGCCTTTCGCTGGAGACTTTGCCACAACAAAGTCGGAGCGATCGCGGCGAAGCAAACCCCCCCCCCCCCCCCCCCCGCCCCCCACCCCCCGGGAAACATCAGCTTTTCACAATGAGGACTTCAAAGGGCCCGCGGATGTTGAATTGCATTTGGTTGCTATTGTGGCCAGCCCAGGCAATCTTGATTAGGTGTTTACACTGAGGTAGGGTATACAGTGGCAGAGAGGCTCCAGGGGGCTTTGGTCTAAAGCTATTAAGAGATTGTACATGATGTCCCCCGGCTTTGAAGTGAGGGGCTGAGAGATGAGCTGGGACTCGGCCTGAGTGCAATGACAGAAGATTGCGGCGCTACTCCTGTCTTTATCAAAGGGGGGTCCTGCTTCCGCACACCGTCTCTGACACCACTGTGCCGCTACACGAGGGCTCGAAAGTCGCCGTGTTAGGAGATTGTGTACATTTAATAGCACGGCTAATTATCACAAGTCTGTTTCGAAACGACTTAGCTGGGGTTTGGATAATGATGGTAAAAACCGGCGGAAAATTGTTCTCTTTTTTAAAGGGGCGTTGTGGACAAAGAAGAAAGCCAGGAAAGCACAATGCCGAACTGGAGCATTCAAACGTGAAATGTGATCAGGAAAATGTGTGGTTATTATGTGGGCTGCCGAGGGTGCCCACATCCTAATATCGACACTATTTTTTTAGGTAACACTTTATATGAAGAGCTCCTACTAAGCATTAGTCAATAGGTAATAAGGTCCTCATAAGATGCCTATTAACAGTAATGTGTTTTAATAAGACATTTATAAGTCTTAATAATAGCTGTTTGTTAGATTATAAGACATTTATAAGAAACTTAAGTTTAGAAACTGCTTAAAAACGTTAATAAAAGCTTTATTAGTTTCTTATACATACTTATTAGCCATTAATTCTACACGTATTGATATTCATAAGAAACTTCTTAACAGTTTATAAACTGCTTACGAACATTAATAAAAGGCGTATTACTTTCTTATACATACTTATTAGCCGTTAATTCTCCACTTATTATGCATGTTACTATGCATTTTGCAGCTACTGGAACTAGTGAGAGCAGTTAATAAGGTTAATAATTATTATGCAATTAGGGATGAGACGGTATGGGTTTTTGCATTACGGTACAGTACGGTATCTAGTTACACGGTACGGTTTACGGTATTTCACGGTATACGGCATTTCACCTCCCCAACACACATTAAAAAAAAAATTATTTTAATTTGAAGGAAATTACGCCCTGCAAAACCACGCCCACCCCCCCTGCTACGCCCTGCAAAACCACGCCCACCCCCCCTGCTACGCCCTGCTAAACCACGCCCATCCCCCCTGCTACGCCCTGCAAAACCACGCCCACCCCCCCTGCTACGCCCTGCTAAACCACGCCCATCCCCCCTGCTACGCCCTGCAAAACCACGCCCACCCCCCCTGCTACGCCCTGCAAAACCACGCCTGTCCCCTCCACCACGCCCTGCAAAACCACGCCCACCCCCCCTGCTACGCCCTGCAAAACCACACCCTTCTGGGTGATCTACATAAAGGGGTGAAAATTAACTTTTTGGCTCACAGTGAGTCACCTGTACTGTAGATGAAAAAATCTACCGGCCAAGTTTTTTTTTTTTTCAGATAACCTTCCCAAATCTAGTCGCCAAATGGATATTTTACTCTCATTTGGCCGGTGGCACGTGTTTATTTTCAGCCCTGCCTACATAGTTGTGATTACATGTATGCGTGATCTGTGGAGCTGCTCCTTTAAGAATGTACAGATCCCCACTCTTCAACAACATCCCATCCTTCGCTACAAAGACCCTAAATATACTGTAGCTACACACAAATATGGTGTGTAAGACCTCGGAAAGATTTCAGGTTCGATGGATAAATTCTTACTCCCAACATCCAGGCCTTCTGTGCAGATAACGAGGCAACGCTACAAGCACACAAGCGCTCTCAGACAGGACTCCGTGCGACCGGACCGGTGGGTTAATGCATGTCTTTAAGTACGACGTGTGTGTGTGAGGAAGACGGCGGCGTTGACGGGAGGCTGATACGCCGGGTCGGGGGGGTAACAGGAAACAGAAGGTCGTAGGGGAGGGGGAGGAAGGCCTGGCGCTGTTTACTACCCCACAATACTAACGGCCCTTGACTATGCAAATCTGAATGACATGGGACACTGAGGCCGGCCCTGGGCTCAGATGGACTGTGTGTGTGTGTGTGGGGGGGGGGGGGGGGGGGGGGGGGGGTATTATACCTACCAACCAGAAAACAGATATGCCCCAGAGACAGAGAGAAGGAGAATACAGGCTACCTCGGCCAATTATGCCCCTGTGCCAGGTGCAGGGATCTATAAGAGGCTATTGGTAACCATGCCCCTCTGATGTTCTTAATAGCTGCTGTTGTACAGATCAACTCATAATAGGCTCTACATAGCCAGACATGGCTGTCTTTCACTTCTTGGAGGGGACGGCCAATTGAAAATGAGATTGCTCCTCTGCCAAATTAATTTGCCAGACTGGGTCTGCGCGCTGTGGATGTATTCTGTTGTCACGGTCACAGTCAACAGGAAA
The DNA here is from genome assembly GCF_949987555.1 of Borostomias antarcticus. Classification (NCBI taxonomy): domain Eukaryota; kingdom Metazoa; phylum Chordata; class Actinopteri; order Stomiiformes; family Stomiidae; genus Borostomias; species Borostomias antarcticus. Next base: position 56,516,363 of record NC_140234.1, on the reverse strand, counting down.
GAGAAATATTTCCTGCTAAAAGCACATGGGTGAGGTCGTGTCGATATTAATGTTGAAGCACATGATCTCATGTTTTCCATTGAGAATGACCTTTTAGTTTATGGGCCTGCTACCTCGGTGTGGACGGATATTTGAAAACTATCTGAAAAAAGACTTTGAATGATACTTAAACAAATATAAGAAAAACATCTTTAATAATCTAGTCGGAGAAGATAAATATGAATGTCAATACAGTGGCCTGTCAAAAATAGCCACTTCTGTGAATCATTATCATGGATGTAGGGTACGGTAGCAGCAGCTCAGAATTTACTTTTAGAATTTGCATCGTGGTCTTGACTCTGCTTTCTCGTGTCTGTAGTGTCTAAAACAGATTTCTAAACTTCAACGTGGAAAATATAGAAATGTCATTACGCTAGCCTAGCCCTGAAACACTACAACACTTCCTACGCTAGCCTAGGAACACCACAACACTTCCTACGCTAGCCTAGCCCTGAAACACTACAACACTTCCTACGCTAGCCTAGTCCTGAAACACCACAACACTTCCTACGCTAGCCTAGGAACACCACAACACTTCCTACGCTAGCCTAGTCCTGAAACACCACAACACTTCCTACGCTAGCCTAGGAACACCACAACACTTCCTACGCTAGCCTAGGAACACCACAACACTTCCTACGCTAGCCTAGGAACACCACAACACTTCCTACGCTAGCCTAGGCCTGAAACACCACAACACTTCCTACGCTAGCCTAGGAACACCACAACACTTCCTACGCTAGCCTAGGCCTGAAACAACACAACACTTCCTACGCTAGCCTAGTCCTGAAACACCACAACACTTCCTACGCTAGCCTAGGCCTGAAACACCACAACACTTCCTACGCTAGCCTAGGAACACCACAACACTTCCTACGCTAGCCTAGGCCTGAAACAACACAACACTTCCTACGCTAGCCTAGTCCTGAAACACCACAACACTTCCTACGCTAGCCTAGGCCTGAAACACCACAACACTTCCTACGCTAGCCTAGCCCTGAAACACCACAACACTTCCTACGCTAGCCTAGACCTGAAACACCACAACACTTCCTACGCTAGCCTAGGAACACCACAACACTTCCTACGCTAGCCTAGTCCTGAAACACTACAACACTTCCTACGCTAGCCTAGGAACACCACAACACTTCCTACGCTAGCCTAGGAACACCACAACACTTCCTACGCTAGCCTAGACCTGAAACACTACAACACTTCCTACGCTAGCCTAGTCCTGAAACACTACAACACTTCCTACGCTAGCCTAGACCTGAAACACCACAACACTTCCTACGCTAGCCTAGGAACACCACAACACTTCCTACGCTAGCCTAGTCCTGAAACAACACAACACTTCCTACGCTAGCCTAGTCCTGAAACACCACAACACTTCCTACGCTAGCCTAGTCCTGAAACACCACAACACTTCCTACGCTAGCCTAGGAACACCACAACACTTCCTACGCTAGCCTAGGAACACCACAACACTTCCTACGCTAGCCTAGTCCTGAAACAACACAACACTTCCTACGCTAGCCTAGTCCTGAAACAACACAACACTTCCTACGCTAGCCTAGACCTGAAACACTACAACACTTCCTACGCTAGCCTAGGAACACCACAACACTTCCTACGCTAGCCTAGACCTGAAACACTACAACACTTCCTACGCTAGCCTAGGAACACCACAACACTTCCTACGCTAGCCTAGGAACACCACAACACTTCCTACGCTAGCCTAGTCCTGAAACACCACAACACTTCCTACGCTAGCCTAGTCCTGAAACACCACAACACTTCCTACGCTAGCCTAGTCCTGAAACACCACAACACTTCCTACGCTAGCCTAGGAACACCACAACACTTCCTACGCTAGCCTAGTCCTGAAACACTACAACACTTCCTACGCTAGCCTAGACCTGAAACAACACAACACTTCCTACGCTAGCCTAGGAACACCACAACACTTCCTACGCTAGCCTAGCCCTGAAACACTACAACACTTCCTACGCTAGCCTAGCCCTGAAACACTACAACACTTCCTACGCTAGCCTAGGAACACCACAACACTTCCTACGCTAGCCTAGGAACACCACAACACTTCCTACGCTAGCCTAGGAACACCACAACACTTCCTACGCTAGCCTAGGAACACCACAACACTTCCTACGCTAGCCTAGTCCTGAAACACCACAACACTTCCTACGCTAGCCTAGTCCTGAAACACCACAACACTTCCTACGCTAGCCTAGACCTGAAACACCACAACACTTCCTACGCTAGCCTAGGAACACCACAACACTTCCTACGCTAGCCTAGCCCTGAAACACTACAACACTTCCTACGCTAGCCTAGGAACACCACAACACTTCCTACGCTAGCCTAGGAACACCACAACACTTCCTACGCTAGCCTAGTCCTGAAACAACACAACACTTCCTACGCTAGCCTAGACCTGAAACAACACAACACTTCCTACGCTAGCCTAGGAACACCACAACACTTCCTACGCTAGCCTAGGAACACCACAACACTTCCTACGCTAGCCTAGGAACACCACAACACTTCCTACGCTAGCCTAGGAACACCACAACACTTCCTACGCTAGCCTAGGAACACCACAACACTTCCTACGCTAGCCTAGGCCTGAAACACGACCATACTCCAGCAAAACTGGATTATTAAAGATATGCTACATTTTTGACTCCAAACCTCAATACACAGAACAAATCTTTCAATGCGATGAACACCTTTTTTTATAGGTCTTTGTGCAAATATTAAACTGTTCTTAACGGATCTCGCTGATTATGCTCTTGTTGCCAAGTCTTTGTTGGACAAGAGATGAATATAATATAATACTCAAATTAATCACGGAAAGTCCCCCACTGTCTGAACCTGAGCAGAAGTAGTCGTTAAATCTTATCTTATATAAAAAATAAAAACATAATCCGATAGACAGCGTAAACCTCCTATATTCTATCATCCCTAGGCCCAGTTCAAATAACAATCTCTCAAAAGACCATGGAAGGTATAGCAGTGAAGATAAAGGATTTGAGTTTATACTATGTTTGTGCAGCCCCTAGTGGCTCATTCTTAAACTGCAACCTGTTGGACTTTGGGAAAACGGATGGACTAGTAGAGGAGTTGAATGGACAGCAGGAGCGTTTGAATCAATGTAAACTGCAAAGGCGTGTAAACGTGGGAAACGGTTGATAAAACACATACCTGGTGTGAGGTTTCAGAGGTTTCCCCTTTGTGTGAGTGTGTCTTCAAATAAGACCCTCCTTGCTTGACCGAATTGATTCCGAGCGTCATTCTGTTGCGTTCTATAATGTCCTCTCTGGGTTTCTCTGACTTTCTCCTGGACCGGCTCTTAGCTTTAGAGGAACCCTCTGACCGTCTCTCGTTCGCGCTCTCACAAGTCTGTCCCTCCTCGTCCTCACAGACGGTCCGACCCTCTCTGACCCGTCGGTCGCGTGTCTCTCCGTAACTGTCGTCCGCCTCGGACGAACTGCTTGGGTTTTGGTCGGCGTACGTCAGGTTTGGTTCAACTCGCTCTGCTTGGACTTTCCTGTGTGAAGTCACGGCCGGGCCTCTTTCTGAGGGCGCGTTGGTTCTCGGGGGCGTGGCCTCTGCCGGCCCGCGTCCGGCGGCGAGGTCATGAAGACGCCGGGGAGATACCAGCGACACGTCTCTGCGCTGCTGGTCCTCTTCTATGTGCAGGTGGTAAGACTCTAACGGGTGTGGAGACTCAAACCGGTCACCCTCCGTATCCGGCAGCGTGTTCTCGGCGAGCGCCGGACTCTTGGTGAGGACGTATCCGTATCGTCCTCTGGAGGAATCCGCCTCTCTCTCGCCGCCGCGCCCCCCGGACGTCTCATCCGCCTCCTCCACGCCACGGGGGCCTTCCTCGGGGGAGAGGGGCGCACGCCGCCCGGCCGACCGCCAGCCTCCCGTCAGGTTGGTCCTCCAGTCGGGGTCGTAGCGCAGGTCGGCGTAGGAGTCGTCGGAGGTCGCCACTCTGCGAGGGCGACAAAGGATACGAGTCGTAAGATGAACCGTGTGAGTCACACAACCACATGAAGCTCCGCCCAATAGGCAGGCTAAAAAAATATGGAAATGGTGATGTATAGTTGTTGTGTTAGTAAATTAATAACACAATACTAACAATAAAAAGGCTCTGCTGAACTAAAGAACCAGGCCATACATTCAGGAAAAAACGGTGTACAACATACTAAGACACGTCCAACCAGTGTCCAGCACACTCAAGACAGGTAAGTAAGTAAGCTAGTAAGTAAGCTTTATTTATAGCGCTCTTCACAGCACGGATGCATAGAGTGCTTTACAGTAATAAATTAAAATGTCAATACAACACGAGACAAAATTAAAACGACACAGAACAGAAAAAAACAGGTCAAACCAGTGTCCAACACACTCAAGACAGGTCAAACCAGTGTCCAACATACTCCGACAGGTCAAAAGGACAAGAGGCATCATTCCACCTGACTGAAACTGATGATGTCCTCCAACAATAAAGAGCTACAACCTTATTTGGACACCACAAGCCGTCCTTCAAAACCGAGTCGGGCAACGCGCGTTACGAGTCCCGCATTTACCTATAATCTCGCTATTTTCGCCTCCTCATTCGCTAATGAGGGGTGTCAGAGGACTACTACTGGAGAATGGTTCACAAATGGCAATTTTCGGCTTATAAAATGACCCGAAATTGCCGTCTAATGTGCTCCTTCTGAGAGTGATGAAAAGATCTCATTAAAATAATTATCCCGGCGCTTCTTTGTTGAGGCTGTGAGGAGGATGCGGGGAGCGTACTTCTCCTGTCCTGATGCCTACTAGGAGCAGGGTACTTCACTCAATGAGGGCAGGAGGGTAAGGGATGGCTCTGTAATGACTGGAGCTGAAACAAGCTGTAGGACGCATTATGGTCGCACAGCTGGCCTCAGGAGCCTGGTAGGCAAAACCCCCGGTGGGCTGTTCGACCGAGCCGGGAGGGACACAGACGCACACACTCGAGATGAGGTGTTTTCACGGAAATGTGCCTGAAAACAAAATAAAGAAGTTGCAAACTGGATTTATGGAGAATGCTCAATACTTCACGTACAATTCATCAGCAGGGTTTTTTGCGAATTAAGCGGGGGGGGGGCAGAAATGTTGCACAGAGTGATGAATAGAAATGTAGGCTATTCTTCTGTGTGAATGAGGGGTGTCCGTGAGGGTGAGTTGTGAAATAACCCACTGTTGTGAAAGGGACATGTCCAGCTTTGTAGGGTGTTGTCAATAGTAAGGGCTACTATGAAAATAGATGCTGGGAAAGGACTGTTTTCACAACGGACTCTGAAATAGAGCCCTTTGTGAAGATGTGCAATGGTCATTTTCACTGAAACAATGTGGGTGTGAAGTGGACGCTCACTCTGAGCGTATCAATCTGGCCGGGGCGGCGACAATAGGAGAACGGCCCTCTCTTTTTCGGGGGGAGATGGGTATCGGGGACTGGTGAGGACCCACGACGCTGGGAGTAGAGAGAACGCTCACACAGATGTGGGGCAAGCCGCTCTTCAGATTCCTACCTTTGCCTCTCCAGAGATAAAGAGAGGCCTCTGTTGCATCGGCCATCACGGCGGGTTAATGGACTTCGGAGTGACCGCTTATTGTGATAAGCCCAAACAAAACAAAAAATCTAATTTCCCTGAAATGAGAGCAGTTATTCTGGAAGTACCAAAATTATACACCCTCTCCTCCACTGTGAATAGCCTGCATCATATTCAATGACTGGCATTGTTCCTTTGTTGAGCGATGGATGAAAGCTATTAATCTTTTATCTTTCACGGACGGGGAAAAAGGCTTGATTGTTGCAGGAGTTTATCATATTATGCTCCACATTAGCTTAATTTTAGCCTAATTAATTCAGCAATAAAACACGGTGATATCTAAATGCAAGGGGTAGATAACCAGTGAGACACTTGTTAGACTATTGTAAATGATGCAATAATGGTACAATTGAACATCTAGCACTATTCTATACTTCCTCTACATTTACAGATAATATTTTTCGGATAATCATTGACGATAACAGTGTAAACTAGTTGTGAAATATCTATATTTTCACATAACAGAGTTCAGGTTATGTACTAAGCAGAAAAGCCGAAGCAGATGCCTATTGACTTAGTGTGATCTTGCTGCCATCTACTGGCCAAACTAAATATCAACACGATGTTTGTTGCTGCTGATCACATTAGGAGGGACGGGTATACAAAGGAGGCATCTAAAAGGCACTTAGAACTGGCTATGAAAAGGACCCACAAGGATTCATAAAGGGTAGGGTTTCAGAATAATAAATGTAAGTAAAAAGTAGCCTTTACGGCACCTAAGGGGATTTTCACCTAATGGTTCCACTTAATTTATAAAAATGTAGTCCTGTGAGAGTGCACTGTATGTATGGAGGCAACTGAAAACAAATCATCTTTGTTTAACTTTCATGTGATGCTTGAAAGGAAAATAATCGATTAGTTTGACATTTGCTTGGGAGGTTAATTACTCTGTGTGTGTGTGTGTGTGTGTGTGTGTGTGTGTGTGTGTGTGTGTGTGTGTGTGTGTGTGTGTGTGTGTGTGTGTGTTCTTCAGTGCAAGGGGACAAGGCCATTTATGTTGCTCTAGCCTACATTCGCATTCGGTTAATTTACCTGCACACTTTGTTGCCATTCATCTGGTGTGCATGGTGGACTTCCATGGAGGACTGGCTAGAGTTCCTCTGGCCTAATCTGTGTGCCGCCGTCACCTCGAGACTATCATAGACACACAGACCTTCCTCGTCCTGCTCATCCTCCTCTTCATCCTGCTGTAAGCTATACATGTCCTCCTCTTTAGGCTGTACTATCATGGTGTCTGTGTTGCAGTCAAGTCGGTCCTGGAGATCTTGTTGGTAGGCCCTTTCCTGGGCCAAGCTCTCGGTGTCGGACTCAGGGGAGTCCCACAGGGTGTGGCTGGAATCCAGTTTGAAGGAAGAGGCCTTCCTTTGTTTTTCCTTCAAACTCACACAGATCTTCCTGTGCCCAAGCCCTTCATCTCTGGCCATCCAGGTGCTGTTGAGTTGACAAAGGACAAAAAAAAAAACACAACAGAAAGGACATGTCGTATTTATTTATCTGTGGTGTTCTGCCTCTTCTGAACACAAACAGGGAGAGATACAATTATCTGTTAAAGATCGGGAGGAGCAACATAGGTTTTGTCTCTTGAGAAGTGGTTGCTTTCGTTATCTGAACCGTTACAGTTCTTACATGCATTTCTATTCCAACTTGAACACTTCTTCACACCTATCCATTTGCTTCAACAAACACAATGCGTGGTGGGCTGTGCCAGAGGTCCAGGGGCTGGCCACCTGCCATCCTCTCTGAGGTCCAGGGGCTGGCCACCTGCCATCCTCTCTGAACACAAGCAAGGAAAACAGGATTGCATTCTAGCCAACGTTGGCTTGCTAACGATAGCAGCCATATATGGTACCGTCATGCCAAATAGTGTCCAAGCTGCCAAAATGTGTCCGGGGTAAGAAGTCTGATAACTAATAACATTGTGACTTTTGCTAGCTCGCTTGTCTGGTGTCAGTAAACTGTGAACTCTTAAAAGACATAGCGCTCAACTCTTTCCTGTTAGTGCCAGCTAGCCACCTGCTAGCTAAACCAAGCTTTCGCATTGAATGCTTTCAAAAACTAACGAATTCACTTGAACCGACATTTACCTGTTAGCCACGGTATCGTAATCACGGTAAACCATGTAAAAAACAATAAATACCCAAGTGTAGTATAGCAATAGCTGGTTTAGCGATATTACCTGCTATTAAAGATATTCGGCCATGTCTCGAGGAACGCTAGTGTGGACCACTTTCCTGCAACCATGGAAACTAGAACGCACACATGCGCAGTCGGGTTTCCTCCAGGCGGTGACATGCGCAGTCGGGTTTCCTCCAGGCTGTGACATGGGACATTCGGGCTGGTGGGAAACCGTTACGAGGAATAGTGTCTATAAAGTTAGAATAAGACTGTTTGCTTAGCCATTTTAATTACTTTCAAGCCCCGACATTTGACCTATAGGATACAAATGCACGCACGCCATTAATCAAAGTCAAAGTTCGCAGGTGACCTACATGCCCCGTTTGTAACTTAAATTACACCTACATTTGTCTTAGGCATTCTTGATACACTTAAGCAGAATGGCACTTAAGCAGAATGGCTAAGACTTATAGCAAACAAACAATGAACCAGTCAACTGTGTAGGGATGTAAGGACAGATTTTTATTTTGCCGTCAAGGCATTGTGACAAAGGCAAGTCTGTCAAACTTTGAAAATATAAAATATTCCAAACATGTGAACAGCTTAGTTGTGCAAACAATGTTCCCCCTCCTGTAACAAAGTGCCAGTTAACGCATGTGATCCCTTGAACCCTTTTTTTAAACATTTTCTATCACTCTGCAGACTGCAAGAGGGTAAAACTTCAGACGTTTCAGGGTAGAGGTAGTCGCTGATGCAATGGAATGGCTTAGTCAACCTCCTCGATGGTTGGTCCAGATGAACCGCCGCCGCTGGGCGCCGCACCTCCGGCTCCAGGGAAGCCGCCAGGCATGCCGCCAGGCATGCCTTCTGGCATCCCCCCTGGCATGCCACCCGCACTCTGGTACAGCTTGGTGATGATGGGGTTGCACACCTTCTCCAGCTCCTTCTGCTGGTGCTCGTACTCCTCCTTCTCCGCGGTCTGCAAAGGTAGAGAAATGTTAAGCTCTGGACAGTTAAGTCCTTTGGCTCCCGTGGGAAGTCATTGGGGTTAAGGCATCGTGTGACCAGTTAGTAACATACCTGGTTCTTATCCAGCCAGCTGATGACTTCGTTGCACTTCTCCAGGATCTTGGTCTTGTCATCGTCGCTGATCTTTCCGGCCAGCTTCTCGTCCTCCACAGTGGACTTCATGTTGAAAGCGTAGGACTCCAGGGAGTTCTTGGAGGAGACCTTGTCACGCTGGACGTCGTCCTCAGCCTTGTACTTCTCAGCTTCCTGGACCATGCGCTCAATGTCCTCCTTGGAGAGACGACCTGGTGGAAAGAAGCGCCAGTCAAGTCTTCTGCCGAACAGTTTCAAATCTTGAAATATTACACGAGCAAGTGTAGAACTTACCCTTGTCGTTGGTGATGGTGATCTTGTTCTCCTTGCCAGTGCTCTTGTCAACAGCAGACACATTCATGATGCCGTTGGCATCGATGTCAAACGTGACTTCGATCTGAGGAACGCCACGAGGAGCAGGGGGGATACCGGTCAGCTCAAACTTGCCCAGCAGGTTGTTGTCCTTGGTCATGGCTCGCTCCCCCTCATACACCTGTAGACAGATGGTCAACATTAGCAAAACATACAAGGCTCACATGGAAAACACTCATTGGTCTGAATCTCGCTCAGACATCCAAGGAAGGTTTGGGCCATCTTCGGTTTTTCAACCTCTGGTGGAAACTACGAATGGCAGGATAACAACTTCATCACAGCGAAGGGCCAAGGGGTTGATGTGACGCTACCCAAGCCCCTTCTCACCTGGATGAGCACACCGGGCTGGTTGTCCGAGTACGTGGTGAAGGTCTGTGTCTGCTTGGTTGGAATGGTGGTGTTACGCTTGATCAGGACAGTCATGACGCCTCCGGCGGTCTCGATACCCAGGGACAGGGGGGTGACATCCAGCAGTAGCAGGTCCTGGACGTTCTCAGATTTGTCACCAGACAGGATGGCAGCCTGGACAGCTGTGAACATCAACAGAATTGGTTACAATCCACATCAGCCAAGAACGGTAATATACCTTGGTTATCGTCGCTCAGACATCCAAGGAAGGTTTGGGCCATCTTTGGTCTTTCAACCTCTGGTGGAAACTACGAATGGCAGGATAAAACTTCATCACAGCGGATTCTGAGAAAACTGAGCTCAGGTCATCAGTGACTCACCTGCTCCGTAGGCCACTGCCTCGTCAGGGTTGATGCTCTTGTTGAGCTCTTTGCCGTTGAAGAAATCTTGCAGCAGCTTCTGGATCTTGGGGATACGAGTGGAGCCGCCCACCAGCACGATGTCATGGACCTGCCCCTTGTCCATCTTGGCGTCACGGAGCGATTTCTCGACGGGGTCCAGGGTTCCACGGAAGAGGTCGGCGTTGAGCTCCTCGAAGCGGGCCCTGGTGATGGAGGTGTAGAAGTCGACGCCCTCGTACAGGGAGTCGATCTCAATGCTGGCCTGAGTGCTGGAAGACAGGGTGCGCTTCGCCCTCTCACAGGCGGTGCGGAGGCGGCGGACGGCCCTCTTGTTGTCGCTGATGTCCTTCTTGTACTTGCGCTTGAACTCCGCGATGAAGTGGTTGACCATGCGGTTGTCAAAGTCTTCTCCGCCCAGATGAGTGTCTCCAGCGGTGGACTTAACTTCAAAGATTCCATCCTCGATGGTCAGGATCGAGACGTCAAAAGTACCACCGCCAAGGTCGAAGATGAGGACGTTCCTTTCAGCGCCGACCTGTAACAAAGGATGGGGCTCACTGTTAAAAACAAGTTTCTCATCAAGGAGACGGCATGAGCCTCAGCTACTAGTCGCTCAGACATCCAAGGAAGGTGTTGGGCCATCTTCGGTTTTTCAACCTCTGGTGGAAACTACGAATGGCAGGAATAAACTTCATCACAGCGAATGGGAACCCAGTATTAAAACATTCAGGGTAAGCATCTTGCCTTCTTGTCCAAGCCGTACGCGATGGCTGCAGCAGTAGGCTCATTGATGATTCGCAGAACGTTCAGACCCGAGATGGTTCCGGCATCCTTGGTGGCCTGGCGCTGCGAGTCGTTGAAGTAGGCAGGTACTGTGACGACGGCATTGTTAACCGTCTAGGGAACAGAGACAGAAAGACAGTCAGCACATCAACTGGAAAAAGTCACAACTCTTCAGAAATCGTTTAAATCTTAAAATCCCAACTGAAATCAGACATAATCTCACCTTGCCGAGGTAGGCTTCAGCGATCTCCTTCATCTTTACCAAAACCATAGAGGAGATCTCTTCAGGGTAGAAGGACTTGGTTTCGCCTTTGTACTCAACCTGGACCTTGATGCGGGTGTTGTCATTGATGACATCGAACGGCCAGTGCTTCATGTCCGACTGAACAACTGAGTCATCAAACCTACGGCCAATCAGTCTTTTTGCATCTATAAAGTAAGGGAAAAAATAGTTATGACATTCTGCAATCACAGACTCAAAAGCAGGTACGATTTCACTGGTCACTCAGACATCCAAGGAAGGTTTGGGCCATCTTCGGTTTTTCAACCTCTGGTGGAAACTACGAATGGCAGGATAACAACTTCATCACAGTGAACCAGGATAAGGGTTTAGCACTATTCTATTGCAATGTATACTAACCACACAGTGTAGTTGTGTTAGGGTTAGTTTGTGTGTGTGAATAGAGCATACTTACCAAATACAGTGTTGGTTGGGTTCATGGCCACTTGATTCTTGGCTGCGTCTCCTATAAGCCTCTCAGAATCAGTGAAGGCAACATAGCTTGGAGTGGTCCTGTTGCCCTGGTCGTTGGCAATGATTTCAACTTTGCCATGCTGGAACACACCTACACAGGAGTAGGTGGTGCCCAGGTCGATGCCAACTGCTGGTCCCTTAGACATTGTGTCTGAAAGAAAAAAAAATACACAATCCGTTAAATGTAATTAAAATTAAAGTAAATTACTAAGAGTTAAAATAACCTAAAGAAGCCGAACTCTAACGAATTAAGCCATTGACTGCATTCCCACTTCCTTTACAATGAGTCAGACCACGTGGGCGGCAGGAGGCTTCTAGAACATTCTACCGCCAGGCCGGAAATAACGAGCATGCGCATCGAATGCGGGTAGGCCGTCTGTTACGAAACACCAAATAACCGTCAATAATTATACATTTTAACATGTAGCTATAAGCAATAAACGACCAACACTTATGTAGTCAAATTAACGTTGATAACTACGTGGATAGTCCCAAGTAATTAACCATCTTAATGTATTTAAAGTGAGATAGCCAATTTCACTAGCTAGCCTTGGCTAACTAACAAAAGGTAATACTAGCGTTTGCTAACGTTAGCACTAGCGCCCAGGACGGTCTCAGGCACGATTAGACACGAACGAACCAAAGCACTGCTTCTGTTACATCACCGAATGTCTAAAGAATTTTCTAGAACAATTCAACATGACCGCGTTGGCTAGGGTAACGTAAAGTAGACCGATGCTGATACGATGGACTCGGATAAATGTGATCCTAGCTGACTGACATTCACGTTACAACGGATGCTTGGTTATATTTAACTAAACAAGATACACTTACCGATTTGACCGAAGTTTGATGACGATGGTAGTTCAAGTTGTACAGCGGCGAAGGCTGATTATCTTCGCCTTTGTGAGAGAAAGAAAGGAGAGACGAGCCGGACCGGTTTTATCGTCGGCAAGCCAACCAATGAGAAGTCAGCCTGTCCGGAGGGACCAATGAGAAGTCAGCCTGTCCGGAGGGACCAATGAGCACTCAGGACCTCCCACTGAATTAGCTTGTGGTTTCACGATAGGCCCTTTTAACATTTACGTCAGTTCTGCAACTTTTTTTTTTTTGTCTTTACATTACATTACATTCATTTAGCAGACGCTTTTATCCAAAGCGACTAACAATAATTGCATTTAACGTAGGAAAAGCCAATGTACTACTACTTGCCAGAACTCACAAGTGCATCTTCTCTCTAAAACAAGTGACTAAGAGCATAATCTAGTGCTGAATGCAAAGTGCAAGAATAGCAATCTAATATTTTTATCTACAAAGAGTAGCCTTATGGAATATGGATTACAGTAGCCAAAGAGTATAAGCTTTGAACATTATTTTTATTTTGACTTATCACACAGAACATTTTTCAGTCTATATTGTCCTCAAACAAACCACTTCTGTTTTTAAAGATATGTACAAAGTTGTCTTTTGGAGCTATATAAAATCATTGACATCAGACTGAGAAACACTTAACAGTGGACCTGTGTGGGATACTGCAAAGTCTCTGTAACTGACAATATCAAAACAACAAAAAGTAAGCATATTTGTTGCATAGCAACAACAGTAGGCTACATTTAATGCATCAAAACATTATTTAGATACAGTACCATATAAAAATAAGCTAATAAAAAGTATTATATCAAAAAAATATACAATAGTGCCAGCTTCTGTCTATAACTCAGTCTCTCTGGCCTGAAAAGCTTTTCTTGTTTCAGGTGCTTCTTCTGTTTTGGTGTCTTTGGGGTCCTCGATGACATACTTTGTGAATCCAAAGTTGAAAGGTCCTTGAAAGATGGAACAATACCAGAGTTTTAACACATTACTTTATTTGTTCATTTGCTCTTGTGTAGTTTTATGTTTGCATTATGCATCATTTATTTCATTGTTTCATAAGAGTTTTACCTCTGCGTAATCGTTCTTGGGCGTGCGTGTCTTCATGGTTGGATTTTGATCTGCTGCTCTCTACAGATTGATCTGAGTCTTCATTTTCTGTAATGAAGAAAACTATTTTAATTTTCTCATATTTTATTATCACTGAACAACAACGCTAAACCGCCTGAGAACAGGAACAGGGCGATCCAAAGCTGCCATGGCCAGATGGGGCTATGAAACTGGCCAAACCACCTGTGAATGTGGACAAGAGGAGCAGACAATGCAGCACTGCCTCGTCTGCCCTCTACTACCCAACCAGTGCAGCTCAAAGGACCTCGCAGTGTTCAATAAAAATGCAAAGGACTGTGTAAAGACATGGGAAACTGTCATATAACCAACCAGCTTCAAAGACACGAAAGAAATAGAGAGACTGAACAACAAGAATACCATAAGCCCCAAAGAGCCCCAAAAGGTGTGATTATAAATACACTATACTATATGCTACACACTATACACTACACACTATACAATATACACTACACACTGCACGCTATACACTACACTATACACTACATAAATATAATATACAATGCAATATACAGACATGTAAATATATACAGATGATCTATACAATTATGGAGTGCATACAATATACAAGAAATGCAAATATACAGATGAACGGTACAATCATCCTACAGAAAAACAGGTGTTTAACAAGGGGAGGAGATTAATTGGGATGTTTAGGTTGCGCAAACAATGTGCAAGATTGAAGATACAAGATTCCAGTGTCAAGTATTGCTTCACTTGGGATTCTCAGTCAGCTAGTAAGTAGCTTGGGTGCTGATGCTCCTGGAATGGACACTACCTACTAACTGGCAGATGTCAAAATCAAAAAACTTTTATTTTTTTTAAGAATGTCAAAATCTAAGAATAAGACGTGACTTGAACAAGCTTGAACAAACAAGCAACCAAGACCCACGAAGTGAGAAGGGATGAGGTCTGTATTCACCTTTCTTCCAGATGATGTGTGCTCTTCTGAGTTTGATTGCAAAGAAAACCACCACCACCAGCAGACCGAAGATCAGACATGTGACCAGGAAGACCAGCAATGGTGCGTTCCTCTCCTCCCTTCCTGTAAATGACACAATTCACTTAAACATCTTCTTCTCTATATCATCATTAGCATTCAAATCAGTCTGGCCACAGATCTGTGTGTGATTCAGGCCATTCAAATCAGTCTGGCCACAGATCTGTGTGTGATGCAGGTTATTCAAATCAGTCTGGCCACAGATCTGTGTGTGATTCAAGCCATTCAAATCAGTCTGGCCACAGATCTGTGTGTGATTCAAGCCATTCCAATCAGTCTGGCCATAGATCTGAGTGTGATTCAGGCCATTCAAATCAGCCCGTTCACAGATGACCTGCATGTGATTCGGGCTGTGTTGAAACTTTTTACAACAACATCGTTTCTCAATCCCTTCCCTGAAGAAATCACTTACTGTATCTATCATTACGTAACATGCTGTAACATGCGGAGTCATATCAGTGACCTTTCAAGGAAGGAGAGAGTAGCCTATACCCAAACAGGACTCCTTCACCACTGCTTATCACTGGCTGTCAGACAGTCAGAACGGCTTGCTACAGTGTTAGAGACCAATCGTGACGCCTGAACAGGGTCAATATGGGTCTTATGTTGATCAAAATGATGTTGGTTTTACCTTCCGTATGGGTTGAGTTCCCTGCTGTCTCATTGTGAAATGTGTTTTCTATCGTCTCTGAGGCTGGCAACCAATCTGCAAGGAATTAGACAGATTTAATACCTCATATCGATCTGTTTTTCACCCACAATATTACTATGACTACTATTACTACTACTACTACTACTATTACTACTGCTACTACTACTACTACTACTACTACTACTACTACTACTACTACTACTATTACTACTACTACTACTGCTGCTGCTACTACTGCTACAACTACTACTACTATTACTACTACTACTACTACTACTACTACTACTACTACTACTACTACTACTACTAGCCTACTACTACTACTAGCCTACTACTACTACTACTACTATTACTACTACTACTACTACTACTACTACTACTACTACTGCTGCTGCTGCTGCTGCTGCTGCTGCTACTGCTGCTGCTGTTCAACTATGTATAGGCAGTATACATTCACTGCATGGAGGTAGATCAATCTGTTGTGCCTTTGCTGATGTTGGGAACAAGGTGGAAACATTTTGACCTCTCCCTACCTCCTCTCTTCAATAATTACTACCAGGATCCTCCCTCTTAAGCACCTATTATATTTATATTTTACTGCTCTTGAACTTTGGCTTTAACACTAGATTATGCTCTTAGTTACTTGTTTAGAAAGTGTGCGTTCTGGCGAGTAGAAGCACACTGACTACCTATGTTAAATGCAACTATTGTAAGTTGCTTTGGATAAAAGCATCTGCTAAATGACTGTAATATAATGCAATGTTTCCAAATTGCCAGGACATGACATTTGAATGAATGTTAGCGTAAACTTGTTTGAATCGCCACTAGATGGAGAAGCAGTTCAACTTATTTCCAGGAAATGGGAGTTGTTGCAAAGATAGAGTAAAGATAGTGAAACAACCACCAACCCTATCTCTCTGGTTTTCAGGTCACGTATGTGTTTGTCTGTGTATGGTGGTCATGTTTGTTGAACTCGTTGGGTTTGAATGTTAGAATACTGTGTCCACAGAAAACGTACCGCTAGTGGTTGTAGAATTGCTGATATCATTCTGAGATGTATTCTCTGTTGGGTCAGACGCTGTGGTATCTGGATGATCTGAAACATATGAAGCCAAAATTAAACTCCAGTGGTGTATTCCACCCTATTTTAAAAGACAAACAATTGTTTAGATTTGACAATGTTTTGATATTAAAACATTTGAACACATTGAGGACATTTGATTGAGGATGTTTATATGATAGAAATGTAAACTTAGACTATGAACTCAACTCAACTTCAAGCTGCTGTCAGAAAGGTTTGTCTCGACAAGCCTACTCTGTGCTAATTTTGCTAACCACTTCCGCTTCGGGACATAGATGAGTGGTATGAGAACAGTACTGTGGTTAAGCACCTGAGCGACTGCCTGCGAACTAACTGAAAGGCAGCCTACACACAAAATATCAGTACATTCAGCCCCCTTTGCCACGGACATGAAATCCTCCTGGATCTCGTCTTGCTATGCCTACAGAGCCTAGTGTTGTCTGTCACATCGTTTTCATATGTCAGGAAATGAATAGCACAACTTACTTAGTGTGGTCAGATATGAGCCTGTAGTTGTGGGAGACTCTTCGGTTCTAGGCCGGTCTCTCTCTGACCTCTGTGTACTAGGCGGTACGAGGTATGGAGCTGTTGATGTTTCTGTTGATCTCTGCGTTGTGGGCCTTGGTATCTCTGTTGGTGTCTCTGCTGGTGGGTCTCCATTGGCTGTAGGATAGGGGGGAGTTTTGGTTAGATCATCCAAAAGGTGCAGCGGTTCACACTGTATGAGGAACAAATGTTTTGTCATGATTACACTCCATCGATCACATGCTGTGACATCTTATTTCACACTATGATAGAATCTCATGATAGAATCTAAACACACCGTTTGATGGCTGCTACACTTAGTCAGTTGTGTGTCTCAATGTGATCACCTCTATAAATAACAGACAAAGGACAACTTCACTACATAGAGAGCATTTTAATTAGCCTCTGTGCCAGCTTCAGAAAAGCAATGATTTAGTGTTTTTGACTTATTGTAAAAAGAAGAAGTCACAGTTCTGTTGTGAGGAAAATCTGTATGTCAAGTCTGAGACATTTGATCTGTGGGAAAATCACAGCTTGACCGGACTTTCCCTTTCCAATGACGCTACAGAACTTTCTCCATGACCAGGCTGACAAAATTGTTTTTGAAAACACTGTCAACTAAACAATGAATGACTCTGCGTTATCACTCACTGCAGTGTAATTGTGTATAGGTCACACTTTACAATAAGATTAGTTAACTGTTAACTAATGCTTATTTAGGGTTAGGTTAGGTTACTAATGTTAATTAATACCTTAGTTAGGGTTAGGGTTAGGTGAGTTAACCTTAGTTAACATAAATAACATTAGTAAATGGTTAATAGAGACATTAGTTAACTGTTACTTGCATTAACTAACGCTTATTAATGTACCCTTATTGTAAAGTGTTACCTGTCTATATCTGTAATTTCAACAGAGTGCTGATGAATTAATACTCACGATCCAGTCGGATTTCAACCCCTGAGTCCATGGGGCCATCCAGAGCTGGGTGGTGGACAAGGCATCTCACCGTCACCGTCTCCTTCCAGGACTGGATATGAAGAGCGCTCTCTGACGAGTATTTACTTGTTTCTTTGTCGAATGTGAAATTGGTTGGAGCTGAAAAAAATGAAAAAGAGTTTAGGTAAATGATTCGACGGAAAAAGAGACACAACATCAACAACAACAGATTCAGCTCCTTTGACCTTTTTGCAATTTTCAGTTCTCAGCTGAGATTGAATGTAGGGGGAGAATCTTTAGGGAAGTGGTGTTAAAAAAAGATTTCAGGACTCTCCCTACTTTCTGGTTTCATATACATCATACCTGTGATTTCTAACCCATTTCCCAAGTGCCAGGAGAGTTTGGGAGCGTGGCCGTTTCCCTCAGCAGAACACTTGATAGCAGGTCTTCCATTGTATTTTGTTACTTCAAGTTTAGGAGTGCCTGAAAAAAATATTTTGTGTTTAATTTGTGTAATTTTTTAAATTTTTGTAATTTCTCTCCAACTACCTTTAATGAGTGGCAAAACAGGACACTGGTTCTGATACCAATAGAATGTTATGTAATATTATAATGGAGTTAGATAGAAATGTCTCAAACCTGTATTACTTGAGAGACAAGCACATTGCCAGCACTATGCCAAAAGTATAAAACTTACTCAACAGAATAGGCTTATATTTGGCACGATTACTCATATAACAAATACATAACATATTATTCACAATAAAACCATCATAACACCATTATAGGACAATGTCATGAACAGAGCTTGGCAGCTTGCACTTACCTAATACTGTCACTTTAACCCTCTTGGTTGTGACGCTGTTGTGTCTGTGATGGTAATGTAAGCACGTGTAGATGCCTCCATCTTTGAAGTTGACATCAGACACCTGGACAGTAAATTCTCTTTTGGCCAACTTCACGATGCTGTAACGCCTGTCCTTAACGACCGCTAGGCAAGAGGATGGAGGGGAAAGACAGTTTCACACACATACTCGGACGATTCTGGGCCATATATGGGCCGGAACTAAGCCACAAGGGCCAGATCTGGTCTGTATATGGCCCAGATCCGCTTGCTATCTGGGAGTAGACCATGACACTACAGAGTAAGCGTAATTAGAGCAGGTTTGCTTGTCTCATCATAATTAATACAAGTGTCCTATACCAAGTAACTAGTTTAGTAACCAATCACATTTCACACACAATTCAATCAGATAATGACTCAAGAGGCAAGTGGCGATCTAACATCCAGTCCCAACCACGGATAGTCTCTAGAGCTCTTCCATATGTACAGTAGTACCTGTACACACACTCGACAAAAACTAGACAATTTGTTGTGTGTGTGTGTGTGTGTACTATGTGCTTATATATACTATATGCTTATACATTATATCAAAATGTAATGCTTATATGTAAAGTTATCTGAAGACTTGAGGTTAGACCATGAACGGTTCATGTTGTAATATCCTCACCTTGATGGTTGAAGAACATCACGTATTCGCTGGGATTCTTCCACTCCACATCACTCCTGTGGCCGTTCCTGATTGGACAGTTTAATGTCAGCGTGTCCCCCTCTATCACCATCTTATTCTGCCACATTCCCAAGGACTCTGCAATGCCTAAAAACAAAGAGCCATTATGGTACATTTATTTAAAAAAACTAACAAACAAAAAACAACAACAACAACATTTTGACAGAGGACACAGACAAGATTAAATAAATGCATGTTTACTTGTGTATACATGATAACGGCACCACGTACAATGAAATGCTCAGCTGTGCCCAATCCTCAAACCTTCAATCCTAAGATTTAGTCTCTTTTCAACCCTTATCTCTTTAACTGTCCCTTCTGATGTCAGTCTAACACGGCGTTCATCACGAAGCCAGAGAGGAACGGACTGACGGGCCCACAATTCCCCCCAATGGGGAAGGTTAAAGGTCACTGGGGAAGGTTAAAGGTCACTGATGATGGGAACCTTAAGTTGGTTTAGCTGTACCCTCACCTACACGGGTCTTTCTCAGAGATCATCTGAGTCATTGCTGTGCTTTTTCTGCCCCCTCCTAACTGCGCCCCCCCGCCCCCCCTGCAGGAGAAACTGAAGGCGGGTTGAGCCAGCATGTTGGGGGGGATCGAGGTTAGGTTAAGGTTAAGGGGGGGGGGTGTCGTAACGTGATAAGTGGGGGCTGCGTTAGTCACTAGACTATGAGTGTAAGCTTGTTCCAACACCTTGCTTCCCCCCCAACCTCCCATGCTTTCACACATCTGACTACAGCACACAGAGGCTGACAGGAAATCAAACGCTGCGCGGTCAGTCTGAGATCACATGACAAGAGTGAAAGAAAAACAAGAGGCGGGCAGTTCTTACTGAAAAATCCACACACACACACACACACACATACACACACACACACACACACACACACACACACACACACACACACACACGCTGTATGAATTGTTTGTGTGTTTCCAACAGTACAATGATGACTAGTGATACAGTGTCTGGAAAGTGGGGGGGCTTCCTACACCCCTGGTGGTGGGCTTGAAAGGGTTTTAAAAAGATGTAACGTGTAGGAAGATTATCACCT
Source organism: Borostomias antarcticus (assembly GCF_949987555.1). Classification (NCBI taxonomy): domain Eukaryota; kingdom Metazoa; phylum Chordata; class Actinopteri; order Stomiiformes; family Stomiidae; genus Borostomias; species Borostomias antarcticus. The sequence continues at coordinate 56,495,963 of NC_140234.1, read as the reverse complement.
TCCGATTCCACTGCGATGCCTTTAGAATGTATTGTAACATGAGCAAATTTGATTAAAACTGGTCAAGTGCTGCATCTAAAATCTAAAATTAGTAATGAATATACATTTGTTGAGTTACAACGTGTGTAAACCATTTTTGGGTTGTATTGTGTGAGTGTGTGACAGAAAGGTACTTGTATCACCACTGGTGAAAGTTGTGGTGAACGGTTATGTTTAGTCTGATATGCCCGTGACAAATCCTCTGAGCGAAGCCAGAGTAGCACTGCTGAATTGATGTCTTCTCTTACAAGTAAAGCCACAAGATACCAGACACAATGTTGAACCTCCACTTCACCAGACATGGTATTTACAGTAGCAAATGTGTTGAAAATGTCGATGGAAGGATCAATAATACCTATAATGCTACTAAATATCCAACACATTTCTTTTAAATGGCTCCTTCTTGTCTAGTTTAGATTTTTGTATTAATGCATCACTATTAATGTAACATCACACCAGCTCTGTCAAGAAGGACTGTCAACTGTCCTATACACAGTCATCCCAGGACGTTATGACAAATAATAAAAAAAGCATCCACATTAATAACGTATTTAACACTCAGTACGTTTACAACAGTCCGAGTACTGAATAAGAACCACCAGAATCACGAGTTAAATCACCTCATCTTAAATCTTAGATTTACACTATGAGATTTCATTGTCATTTCAAGCATTCATGAATTATTAATAATTATTTAAATATTAATGAATTCATGAATTTATGAATAATTATTAATTAATAATAATTCATGAATCATGAATTCATGAATTAAATTGTCAGTTTGAGCATATTACTTAATTGTCATTTCAAGTACAGTGTTAGGCTACTCACCATTCGCAAACAAAACAAGGCAGCAAACTTGCAGCTTAAAAGCCATCTCAACTCTTCAAACATAACCTAGTCTGAACTGCACTTCCTCTCAACCTCGCTTATATGCAAAGGCAAGGGGCCTTCCGTGACATCACACACTGTAGTTTCCACATCACTTCTTGTTTCGAGGAGAGTCCTTGTGGTAAATTTAGAAATTTATAACAAGTAGGCCTATTGAAAACCCCTGTTGTATGATGAGGGAACTCTCATTTGTCACATCTCAACTGACGTTTTCTAGACAGAGGTGTAAAAATGCAGCCATTGGTACATGTGGCCTATTGCTTTTCAAAAACAAGTCTAAGTTCCAAAATTGTTTCTCTTTGGGAAGTATGGAAATGTAGTTTTTATGTATATAAAGAACAGTAGGCCAGTAGGCTCAGTGGGCTCCCAATGACCAGGCTAGCACCTTGCATGGCAGCTGCCACCATTAGTGTGTGTGTGTGTGTGTGTGTGTGTGTGTGTGTGTGTGTGTGTGTGTGTGTGTGTGTGTGTGTGTGTGAATGGGTGAATGAGAGGCCTTCATTGTAAAGCACTTTGGAGAAAAGCAAAATATAGGCCTATGTGTAGTCCATTTACCAATATATTATTCTTGATGATATGATTGTTTATTTATAACGACATCTAGTGGACTAACTCAGGTAGAGGATTTTCTCTCTGTCTTCCTCGTCTCAACCTTCAGCTCAGCATTGAAATGGAGATTACTGGTTTCATAATGGGTTTTACAATTAGCCTACAAGGTTTCAATCAATGGGAGATTCAAGCAATCAATGTATCACAGGCTGTAGTTCTCATTTTAAAAGATACTTTTTATCTTGATTAAATTGTACGTAGGCCTACATGTTGTGAATTAAGTAGGTCATAGGCTACAGATTACAAAAATGTAACCTGAAGTGTACAATGAAGTATGGGGCAATGGGGCCGCCGAGACGACTTCGAATTTATCTATATGGACATTTTTCTAAGGATTTCACAAGCACGAGTTTAGATATCAACCAATCAGAATCCAATGCGTTCACGGGGTTTGGGTGACGTAGAATCTGCTTTTAGACCGATTTCACACTGAGCGAATGTGCTCGAATGTACTCGAAGCTTCGGCTCTGGACGCTGATTGGTTTAGAACATAATCAGAAGGCACCACGAGAGCATCGCCGGCAGATCTCGCTCGATTCAGCTGCGCGTGGGGGAGACTGCGGAGTACCATTCCAGCTCACACACAGACACAGGTAAACACAGTGCGATTATTTGCTCCTAATATGTTGTGTGATGTAATAAATATGTAAATAGGTAGATACCAAAATGATCCCCCTAGAGGGAATTTTTGCGTTTCGTCAGTGGACATTTATAGCAAATGTTGGAAATGCAGATAGGCCGACATAATATTGTAGCAATAAGCATAAAAAGAAGAACAATGACTATATACATCCAAACGTAAAGCGTGAGTAGAGTGTAGAATAGAATAGAATAGAATACAATAGAATAGAATACAATAGAATATGTACATACATAGGCTACCTAGCCTACATCTAGTCTGTATAAATAGATATGTCTAGGAATACACATATACATGCACACTTCCACAATTCTCAGGAACGCTCAGGCACTGTTATAGAGTCTGATGGCCGTAAATTGATGATAGGGCATTGATGATACAGGGCCGCAAGTTCTATAAGATAAGATGCGGAACAGGATCGCTACTGCAGTGCCGTGCCATGCCCTTCACCAGAAAGCCGATTGGGAGAGGGAGTAGGCTAAGCATATGTCGTCACCCCCAGATGGTCAGGGATCATCCGAGATAAATCGTACAAGAATGCAGCATAATGCTGGACAGAGCATCGGCTTTATATGATGCTGAATTGCTTCATAATAGTAGACAATTTTCTTTTCAGATGGTTGATTTTTCATCGTCATCTTTTCAGCTGTAGCCGTCTAGTCTTTAGGCTATTTTATCACCTATCACAAGTGTGTGCGTAATTACACATAGCCCATCCAAATGCCACGAATGCTATTGGAAAGTCACAAATGATGTCAGCTTAGTGCTAAGGGAGTTACGCGAGCGCTACACGTCAGTCAGACTGCAGTGGTACTCAGCAGGAGGGGGGCACGCGCAGTGGCTATTCTCCTACCGCAGTTCAAGATGGCTGCGTTGACCTGGTGTTAATACTCAGGATGGCCATCCCAGAATAAAACGCTTGCCTTGCAATGGACACTAAACCTACTAAGCAATCTCATTACACACATGTCAATAGTATTTGAATGTGCAGTTTAATGTACATCTTTGATTTATTTGATAACCCTAACGACTATATTACTGATGTATGGAGTATGTCTGGTACTGTATAAGGTTATAAGGTTTAATAAGGTTTGACAATTGTTTGGGGATTGAATATTACCTGCCTCTATTATTTCTCTCATGTATTAAGAGTGGATAAAAAGTCAGAATGTCACCCATTAAATTAATTTCAACAGAATGAGTGGGGAATTTTCAACAGAGGCGGTAGATAATCTATGCCATGGCTCAGATGCATTTGAAATACAATACAGGAGTTAATCCTGCATGATCGTGACTTGACTGCTCCCTATTGGGAATGTGTTCTCATGAACTCTTTTTGTCTCCTCTCATAGCGATCATGTCTAAGGGACCAGCAGTTGGCATCGACCTGGGCACCACCTACTCCTGTGTAGGTGTGTTCCAGCATGGCAAAGTTGAAATCATTGCCAACGACCAGGGCAACAGGACCACTCCAAGCTATGTTGCCTTCACTGATTCTGAGAGGCTTATAGGAGACGCAGCCAAGAATCAAGTGGCCATGAACCCAACCAACACTGTATTTGGTAAGTATGCTATATTCACACTCACACACTAACCTTAACCCAACCATACTGTATTTAGTAAGTATACATGATATGTACTAACCTTAATCCAACCATACTGTATTTGGTAAGTATGCTATATTCACACTCACACTTACCTTAACCCAACCATACTGTATGGTCAGTATACATGATATATACTAACCCTAACCCAACCAACACTGTATTTGGTAAGTATACATGATATATACTAACATGATATATACTAACCTTAACCCAACCATACTGTATTTGTTAAGTATACATGACATATACTAACCCTAACCCAACCAACACTGTATTTGGTAAGTTGATATTCTTCAGAGGTGACTGATCTACAGTATCTCTTATGATAATGTCATGATACAAATATAACCGTAACGTATGTCACAGGTTCTATTTTTATATTGTAGTTTATTTCATTATTATGTATTTATAATATTGTATTACATTATACTATTTTACTGTTAACTATGAATGTTTGTTCATGCTGAATGCCTCTCCCTTGAATAAGAGTCCCTAGTCTCAATGGGAGCTCCCTGAATAAATTAAGGTTAAGTAAAACATTCACTCTGTAAATATTTAATGTGTAGGACAGGTTTCAGGTTTTAAAGACTGTTTAAGTTGACTCTTATGAGCTCTGACTGAGACTAACATGGTTGTCAACAAACACTGCCGAACGAACAGTCTCCCGCTACAAATTCGGTCTGCCCAGACCCTAGACATTTTTAAATCACAGCTTAAGACTCATCTGTTTTCACTGGCTTTCTGAGGCTAGTAAGCCATACATCCCTGGCCCTGGTATGACTGTGTAGTTTTAAATGGTGCACTTTTATATTCAGTATTGTTTCTTTGTATTGTCTGTTTTTATTTATTTGTATATACTCTAAAGCACTTTGGTGCAACTTCGGTTGATTTTAAATGTGCTATATAAATAAAGTTGACCATGACCTTGACCTTGACCAACGACCTATGTGTTACAGACGCCAAGCGTTTGATTGGCAGGAGATTCGAGGACACTGTGGTCCAGTCAGACATGAAGCACTGGCCCTTTAATGTGGTCAGTGACAGTGGCAGGCCCAAAGTCGAGGTGGAATACAAGGGAGAGACCAAGAGCTTCTACCCTGAGGAAATCTCTTCCATGGTGCTGGTCAAGATGAAGGAGATCGCCGAGGCCTACCTCGGAAAAGTGAGTTTACAATATGTCTGCTTAGCTAGTGGTAATATACTGTACAGCTCAGTTATACTCAATTTAAGATTGTGCCACTAACATGATTTTCTCTTCCGTATTCGCAGTCTGTGTCGAATGCCGTCGTCACAGTACCTGCGTATTTCAACGACTCGCAGCGTCAAGCAACCAAGGATGCCGGAACCATCTCTGGTCTCAATGTCCTGCGAATCATCAACGAGCCGACTGCTGCTGCTATCGCTTACGGCTTGGACAAGAAGGTGAGACCACACACACCTGAATGAATGAATGAATGAATGAAACTTTTATTTAATATGGACATCATAATTACATCGGAACAGTCAGTGGACAGACCAGATGCATTGCTTAAGTGTTTGTAGCACAAGTGCTTATTTTCAACACCAGTCCATAGGAGGCTTTTCTAAAAGATAATAAATAGAATAAAATATGCAGTACGAAACCAAACAGTACGCATACAAAAGACTGACAGGTCAATATTATATTTTGTTTTGACTCGAGAGACTAATCTCCTTTGCAATTGGGCTTTGATGTCTCACAAAACCTTTAAGTCAGTCAAAACATGAAAATATAATATATTTATGAATTATATAATCAACATCTGTGGTTGATTCCATTGGTTGTTATTCTCAGTGGTTTATAGACTAATAATAATAACATTCATTGAAAATCAATGCATCACATGACCCATAACGTGCAGTATGCTAAAAGTGAACCTCTTTACAGGTCGGCGCTGAAAGGAACGTCCTCATCTTCGACCTTGGCGGTGGTACTTTCGATGTCTCCATCCTGACCATCGAGGATGGAATCTTTGAAGTCAAGTCCACCGCTGGAGACACTCATCTGGGCGGAGAAGACTTTGACAACCGCATGGTCAACCACTTCATCGCGGAGTTCAAGCGCAAGTACAAGAAGGACATCAGCGACAACAAGAGGGCCGTCCGCCGCCTCCGCACCGCCTGTGAGAGGGCGAAGCGCACCCTGTCTTCCAGCACTCAGGCCAGCATTGAGATCGACTCCCTGTACGAGGGCGTCGACTTCTACACCTCCATCACCAGGGCCCGCTTCGAGGAGCTCAACGCCGACCTCTTCCGTGGAACCCTGGACCCCGTCGAGAAATCGCTCCGTGACGCCAAGATGGACAAGGGGCAGGTCCATGACATCGTGCTGGTGGGCGGCTCAACTCGTATCCCCAAGATCCAGAAGCTGCTGCAAGATTTCTTCAACGGCAAAGAGCTCAACAAGAGCATCAACCCTGACGAGGCAGTGGCCTACGGAGCAGGTGAGTCACTGATGACCTGAGCTCAGTTTTCTCAGAATCCGCTGTGATGAAGTTTTATTCCTGCCATTCGTAGTTTCCACCAGAGGTTGAAAGACCAAAGATGGCCCAAACCTTCCTTGGATGTCTGAGCGACGATAACCAAGGTATATTACCATTCTTGGCTGATGTGGATTGTAACCAATTCTGTATTTTCACAGCTGTCCAGGCTGCCATCCTGTCTGGTGACAAATCTGAGAACGTCCAGGACCTGCTACTGCTGGATGTCACCCCCCTGTCCCTGGGTATCGAGACCGCCGGAGGCGTCATGACTGTCCTGATCAAGCGTAACACCACCATTCCAACCAAGCAGACACAGACCTTCACCACGTACTCGGACAACCAGCCCGGTGTGCTCATTCAGGTGAGAAGGGGCTTGGGTAGCGTCACATCAACCCCTTGGCCCTTCGCTGTGATGAAGTTGTTATCCTGCCATTCGTAGTTTCCACCAGAGGTTGAAAAACCGAAGATGGCCCAAACCTTCCTTGGATGTCTGAGCGAGATTCAGACCAATGAAAGTCTTTTCCATGTGAGCCATGTATGTTTTGCTAATGTTGACCATCTGTCTACAGGTGTATGAGGGGGAGCGAGCCATGACCAAGGACAACAACCTGCTGGGCAAGTTTGAGCTGACCGGTATCCCCCCTGCTCCTCGTGGCGTTCCTCAGATCGAAGTCACGTTTGACATCGATGCCAACGGCATCATGAATGTGTCTGCTGTTGACAAGAGCACTGGCAAGGAGAACAAGATCACCATCACCAACGACAAGGGTAAGTTCTACACTTGCTTGTGTAATATTTCAAGATTTGAAACTGTTCGGCAGAAGACTTGACTGGCGCTTCTTTCCACCAGGTCGTCTCTCCAAGGAGGACATTGAGCGCATGGTCCAGGAAGCTGAGAAGTACAAGTCCGAGGATGATGTCCAGCGTGACAAGGTCTCCTCCAAGAACTCCCTGGAGTCCTACGCTTTCAACATGAAGTCCACCGTGGAGGACGAGAAGCTGGCCGGAAAGATCAGCGACGAGGACAAGACCAAGATCCTGGAGAAGTGCAACGAGATCATCGGCTGGCTGGACAAGAACCAGGTATACCGGTATACTTTCATTCACGAAACCAGGTGAAACTAGAATTGGTGCTCAGAGAGCACACACCACCAACCTGAATGAAAATCAGTCAGGTAGTTTTGCTTTATCCGGTCTAAAAAATTAATGGAGGTGAATGGCCGGCCGTGTTTGGGCGGTTCGTGAACCCGCCCCGTAATTCGGATCTGTTCCCAAATGTAACAGGTTCTAAGTCGGACCATGCGCGGACCATGCCCCTTCCATTGAGTTTCATAACAATCGGTCCATTAGTTTTTTGCGTAATCCCGCTGACGGATGTACAGACGTCCACACGCCACTGAAAACATTACCTCTCGCCCTGCGCTGGGGCGGAGGTAATAACAACGTAAACATCGTGTAAAAAGTGTCCATGGCTAATCTCAACATGTCTTTGTTTTTAGACGGCAGAGAGGGAAGAGTACGAGCACCAGCAGCAGGAGCTGGAGAAGGTGTGCAACCCCATCATCACCAAGCTGTACCAGAGTGCAGGTGGCATGCCAGGCGGGATGCCTGGGGGGATGCCGGGGGGGATGCCGGGGGGGATGCCCGGTGGTTTCCCAGGGACCGGTGGGGCTCCGACCGGGGGGGGCTCCTCTGGCCCCACCATCGAGGAAGTTGATTAAACACAACGCCCACCCACTTCACATAAAGCACGTAGTATAACCCTAAAGGTCCAATCTGTAAGCCGAGGCTGGTCATTGGCTGATAACATAAGCTGATTATAGCTGCTATGTATGTTTGGAAATACTTGAAGAATCACTTCATCATCTCCATCTCCACACAGAGAGTGAGAAGCACTGTAAGCAAATAATAAAGGTCTGTACATAGTGAGTCCTCTGTGAATAAATTCTTAATTATATGTTATGTCTGGTTTCACCTCCGACCCCCCACCCCCACATCGGCCGAATCAAATCAAATCTAATCAAACTTTATTTGTATAGCGCATTTCATACACAGAGGCAACACAATGCGCTTTACAAAGAGCAATAGGTCCCACCCCTACATATTCCAGAGGGAAGAAAAAAAAAAGTTTCACCCGGGGGCCAATAACACACACATCACTTCACTTATTGCTAATGGAAGGGAAGTTCAATTATATTTTACATTTAACATGCAGTTTCTCATCACCTGTTAATAGAAAACCTGCAAACTAGCATTCTGCTCTTCCAACAGCCTTCTTCACATTAATTATGACTTCATAATGATTATTCTCAGTTTCATCACAGTGATGTGGCTTTGAGGAAGCCAGCACTTAACCAAAAACTATCTACTAGCACCAAGGGGCTCTGCTAATGCTGGCTGGTGCTGGCTCCAGTGTGTAGCCCGATGTGGAGGATTCAATGCAGAAGACCATGTGGGTGTTGGCTAAACTCCCTCCCCCAGTATAAACACCGTCCACCCGCCCCGATAAAGAGCTAGCTTTTCATCAGCTTGGTTGTTGTGCGGGAGAACCAGATCTCGAATTTCCACCCCTGGGCAAGCAGAAACATATGGGTTACATACAAGCATAATCCGTAGACGTTTAAAAGTGACAGTAAGAGCAGACGGGTTGCTACTGTCGTGCCGGGAGACTTGGGAGTGAAGCCATGGGCTTTTCTGCCGCCAACTCTCCATCGAGGGCGTCGATCACCACGCAGACAAGAGAGGAAGAGATCAACTGGAAGGCCCTTAAACAGACGTAAGGCGACCCCCCCCCCCCCCCCCCCCCCCATGTTAAATACTTACCACTTACAGTACCTGTTACAGTAATCCCTGCAAAATAATTTAATTGAGCGCTTTGGATATCCAGGAAAGTAAAACTGAAAAGAGAATTCAGAATGTGTGATTATGGGATGTTGAATAAGTTGTCAATGACATTTGCATGATTCTTGTTATTATATTAGTTACAGTATATTTGGTTATGATGTGAAATAATAAAGGTAGTACAAGGTAGAAATGACGAATAGTAGCCTAGTCCTCAGTATGTGATGAGTGAAGCACGAGACAGACCTTCTGACAGAAAGGGCATTTTCCTATTCCAAAAGTGAGCTATGCCTAATTCCTGCCTGTGTAACATTAGCTTCACAAATTGCAGTAAAATTGTGCAGTACTGCATTCGGCCTGCAGGTGCAGTAGCTGCACCGAATAATACATTGTACAGCTTCCGGCTGCAACTACAAAAGTAGTGCTTGCCTCCTAGACAACGCAAACTCTTTTCAAAATAAGAGCACATGCTGGAAGGCCCTCTGTCCACATTGTTGCATAAAACTGATGGAGATTATCTTGGATGGCCACACTGCCCCTGCAGACTAGTGTAACCCCCACACCTCTAAACTCACTCCACACCACTGGACATCCGGGTCACGGCACCAATGTAACCCACGTTACCTTGTTACCAACCTAACGCTTGTGAGACGGACACGCTGACAGTTGCACCGGTAGGGACGTCCCTCTTGGAGGGACTGTCAGCGCTCCTTTGAGGAGTGAATTTCACTAGCTACTCTCACTCGGTTCCACTGGCGTTCCACACAGAGAACATTGACTGTGGTGGTCCGTGATGTGGCCATGTTTGCTCTGTTTATGTCAAAAGAGAGCATGGCAAAGAGCCAACAGCCCTGCAGTGGAATGATAACCCTATCATTGTGAAATGTCTCTCCATTCCTCCACTGGAGCTTCACTTTGCCTGCTGGATACTTTTCCCAGGGCAGTTACACTGTAGTCCGTTTACTAGGCATTTCTCTGTTTATTTACTGTTGCTTACAATTTACAGTTTGTAAACAATTTACAGTTGTTTATAGTTTTTACAGATACAGCATTGCACTATTGTATCAGAGTCTGATGGTGACCAGTCACCAAAAAGATTCAAGTCTGTGGAGGCACACACATTTATTATTGCCCAATATTCTGAATCAACCTCTTGCCACCTCCTAACCATGTCTTTAAAACATAGAAGATATGACCTGTGAGATGTTGCAGTGTATTTCAAAAGCATAATCTTCGTGTGGAACAGAACTTCAAGGAGGCCAAAATCAGCAATTTATTGAGCATGCCTAACACAGGGACCAGAACTTCGGCAATACTGAATTCTCATGGAGGTGCCAAGCTTTTATCCTGGCTTCAGGCCCGGAATCACATGACAAACTAATTTGCATACAAGGAATGTTAATTTAACATAGATATGATCAACTAGTCTTCTGACTGGTCAATGGGTCAGATGAGCTCTGCCCCCCCTCCGGACACGGGGGCTGCTTGGGTCCTTCCTGGGATCACGTTAAAACTGTAGGCAACTGGGCGGCTGTAGCTCAGTTGGTAGAGCGGGTCGTTCAATGATCGAAGGGTCAGTGGTTCGAATCCCATCTGCAACTGTCCACATGTCGAAGTGTTCTTGAGCAAGACACCTAACCCCAAATTGCTCCCAATGAGCAGGTTAGCACCTTGCATGGCAGCTACCGCCATTGGTGTGTGAATGGGTGAATGAGAGGCCATTGTAAAGCGCTTTGAGTGCCGCTAAGGTGGAAAAGCGCTATATAAGTGCAGTCCATTTATCATTTACTTTTAGAGGCGACCATTTGCCATCTTATTGACTCAGGGACAAAGGACATCTGTTTTAACTCACATGTTAAACTCCTTATATTAACACAGTTCCAACTAAAGTGAAGTTTATTCATTATTCTAATAAAATGATTACTACATGAGAGTAATACAGATGTGATTGATGTAATACAGTATAATACAGTATAAAAATATACTACAATGTCATGTCTCCTATCAGAGGAGAAGAGGCATAACAGAAGAGGACCCTTGACTACATCAAAGATCTAGAAAGAGCTCTGACAGAAAGCAATCACATTTATTCAGACAAGGATACACACACACACACACACACATTGACATGAGCTGATGATGGAGGCAGGAGGCAGGTCTGAGCTGAGAGCTTTGCTAATGAGGTCATGTGATGGTAAGAGCCCTCGTCAGGAGAACAAGCAGACAAGATGGGACATGATCTGATGATTGGCTCCGTTTGAACAGCATACAGGGAAGAATACTTTCCATTCCCTCAAACGGAGCAATGGGACTGTTTTAATTATGTTGAAAGTTATGTGTTTGTATGCTACAGGTGTATCTCAAAAAAATCAGAATATTGTGGAAAAGTTACTTATTTTCCGTAATTTAATTCAAAAAGTGAAACTTTATGCCAGTCAAAACCCTGTGTCTCTGTTACCTTCCCATATGGCCATTTCAATTCCCCCCATTGACAATCAGATCATGACAACCGGAACAAGTCCAAAAAATGAATGGAGGTGAATGGGCGGCCATGTTTGGGCGGCCATGTTTGGGCGGCTTGTGGACCCACGCTGTGATTTGGAACTGCTCCAAAATGTAATGGCTTCTAAAGTTTCGTGAAAATTGGTCTGGTAGTTTTGGCGTAATCCTGCTAATGGATGGATGGACAAACAAAAACACACCCCACCCAAAAACAATACCTCTCGCCTTGCGCTGTCACTGTGACGGAGGTAAAAAGAACATGCTATCATTACATTTTCTCTCATAGAAAGAGAAGAGAGAGGGATTTCGAATTAAATTGATGAAATGAAACCCAAATTTGTTTTGCAAGCCTATTTAGTTGTGTAACCTAACTGAGGATGGCAGGTGCCAGTGGCACACCTTGTGTAAATGTTTAAAATGACCTAATCTGAACAAAACAGCAGACTGAGTGCTCTAGTGGGTTGAGGCAGGTGAACCAAGAAGGTGCTCTTTAGCAGGGAGATCTTCCCTGACGAAGGCCTCTTGGCCGAAACATGTAGACATTTTTATATGTTCATCATGAACTAGCCCAAGAAGAAAGGCTTTTTAATTTTGGACTAGAAGAGCTGCCTTAGTGTTTTCTTTTCCATGGACCTAATCTGAAGTTGAGGCTTTGCAAAGCTCAAAGGTGCAATTTGAAGACTCCCAAGACTCGTGTTTCTAGCGTCCCCTGCTTTCCTGTTCGTAATGAGCACAGCCAATCAGCAATTTGGGTTCAGTCGCCTTTGAAGGCATGACAACAAAGGGTTATGGGTCACTGAAGCAGAAAAGTAGAGAGAGGTGTAGCAGCCTCATCAACAGCAAGCTCTCATACACACAAACAGCTGGTGTGGATTGAGAGACGGTGCTTTTATGCTACATTACATTAGTCATTTAGCAGACACTTTTATCTGAAGTGAATTGCAATAATTGCATTTGACATAGGAAGTTAGTCTGACTAGTGAACCAAGATTTTAAGATATTCTTTCTTCAGACCAATGCAGGAATTTGGTGCAGTGATGCTGGGCCTCAGGGTGGTCTTCTCCATCATAGGCACCGTGGGTAATGTAGTACTTATCCTGTCCATCATTCAGAACCCCGTCCGCCGGCTTAAAACCTTCGAAGTGTTTCTACTTGGTCTGGCTTCCGCCAACTTGGAGTTGATCCTCATTGTGGATATCTATGATGCTGTGATGCTCTCTACTTCCGATATTGACAAATTAACGTGCCGGACGCTGAAGTTTCTGACGTTGTTTGGTGAGGTGACCAGCATCTTCTTTACAGTCCTCATCAGCATCTACCGCTGCCAAAAGCTCAGAGGTGCAAATACCCGGGGAAACCTGCCCATCTTCCTGGACAACATAAATTCTGCCTGGGCCACGAGTGGGCTGTGTGTGATCATGTCCATGCTCCTCGTCTTTCCCACCTACCTGATCAAGCTGGATGTACATATATTAAACATCACCGGTGAGAGCATCTGCCCGCCTGACTTCTACCTGTGCGACAGGCACAGCTGCCCATTGGTGAACCGCTTATACAAATACATATCCCTCCTGATCTGTAACCTGGTGCCCCTCCTCATCATCACTGTCAGCAGCTGCCTCATCATCAAGGTTCTTCTGGGACAGAGGAGGGTGAGGGCCACGCTGGCGGCTGGAGCTCCGGGACAGCCCTCCGGCAAGAAGGAAAACGGGATTTACCGGAGTACGGTGGCCGTCCTGGCAGGCATGGCGGTGTTCCAGGTGGACTGGACCATGTACCTGATACTACACCTCTACTTCTGCCCCGCGGACTTCCCCGCATGGTCCGAGGTGGAGTTCTTCATCACCACGGTCTATACCACGTTGAGTCCTTATGTGTACGGGATAGGGTATAACTTCTTCTCTTTGAAGAATTTAAGGAAATGGCGCGTCTTTTATTAACAAGGAAGAGATAATGACCTCTTACCTTTGTAGCGGAAATGTGATGCCTTTTACGTGTAGAGGTTATCAATAGCACATTTAGTAAGCAATGCATTGTATGGTTCATTTATTACAAGACTCACTTTATAGAATGTGTTCTTGTAGTAGGCTAGCTATACAGTGAAAGCAGAATGAAGATTCAAGATTTATTTATTTGTCATGTGTAATGTCACGTGTACAGTTACAGTGAAATGTTGCTGCCTGCTCCAAGATTATGCTTGTGAATATTTTCAATATTCCATATCTATTGGAAATGTGTATCTAGTCTGGACTGTGTTACTTTGTAGCTGAAACAGTGCAATTTCCCTCCCTGGAATCAATAAAGAACCTAGCCTACTACGACTATGACTACTACTACTACTACTACTACTATTAATAATTACTACTACTACTACTACTACTACTACTACTACTACTATTACTACTACTACTATTACTATTACTACTACTACTACTACTACTACTACTACTACTATTACTACTACTACTACTACTACTACTACTACTACTACTATTACTACTACTACTACTACTACTACTACTACTACTACTACTACTATTACTATTACTACTACTACTACTACTACTACTACTACTACTACTATTACTACTACTACAGTACCAATAGATGTAGCTTGCAACATGCTTCCTGATAAATTAAACCCTGCCTGAAAATGATGACGTCAGGGGACTAAGTCTACTGGTAGACATGTGAGTTAGTGTGTATTCAAATTGATTATTTATCAACCCTTTATCAACCCTACCCCCCCCCCCCCCTCACACACACACATACACACACACACACACCTCACTCTACCTCATCCAGGCTTCTCTTCAGATAACTCCTTTTTCCCTCACAGTCTGTCTTCCCAGCTCCTTCCTTTCTCTCAATGTTTCGGTTTTAATTGATTATTTAAGTCACTTTCTGTTATATCGTTTGTGTGAGTGGTTTTTATTTTAATCGTAGCCTATTTGGAACCGAAAGTGTTCTCTTGACTTTTTTTGTTTTGCGTGACCTTTATTTTGAAATTCCTGACAAGAACGCTACCGGATATGAGTTTCTTTTTGAGCTGCGACAGAAAGGCAGAAACGTGTGAATCTCTTAAGACCGACGCGCATGTTCTGGTAGAAAGTTCTAGCTTGCTCGGTTGCGGAAAAGGAGCAATATTTATCGGAACTGCTGTGTTGTATGTTGTTGAATAATGTCAGTCATAGCCGAGGAAAACGTGCGAGGCGATAGTGTCTTCAAAGAGATCAATGCCGATGACGAGGATGCACAACCGACTGAAATCGAGAGTTTGTGTATGAATTGTTTTGAAAACGTAAGTACAGAGCTAACGTTAACTAAACAGCACTAGCAAGCCGAACAAGTATTGAATAATCCTGACATGGCATTATCATTTATAGCCTTAGCTACGCATTTGGTAGCTAGCATCAAGCTTGCATAATCTCGCACAATTAGAATAAACTCCTTCACCTTCCATTGCTCGACTACAGGGAACCACACGTCTGCTTCTGACCAAGATCCCCTTCTTCAAAGAAATCATCATCAGTTCATTCGCATGTCCGAGCTGTGCCTGGTCAAACACTGAGATCCAGTCAGCAGGTCGCATACAGGATCAAGGCGTTATTTACACACTCAAAGTCAACTCAAAACAGGTAAGGATACTTTGGGTGTATTAGTTGCCAACCAATATTCATATTTCAGATGGTGACATCCTTATGTGTCTGTGGTTGACCATATTAATGGTCACTCAACAAATACAGGGGCGCCCGTAGCTCAGGAGGTAGAGTGAATTGTACAATGATCGTACGGTTCGAATCCCTGCTCCTCCTGTCCACATGTCAAAGTGAACTTGGGCAAGACACTGAACCCCAAATTGCTCCCAATGAGCAGGCTAGCGACTTGCATGGCAGCTGCCGCCTTTGTTGTGTGTGTGTGAATGGGTGAATGAGAGGCCATCATTGGAAAACACTTTGGATAAAAGTGCAATATAAGCGCAGTCCATTTACCATTTACCAAATAAAAAGATTTAATTTGTCTGTGTTGTATATGGTTTACAGGATATGAACCGGGAAGTGGTCAAAGCGGACAGTGCAACCACCAGAATCCCTGAATTGGATTTTGAAATCCCTGCATACACACAGAAGGGAGGTTAGTATCCATAAACCCTATGTATACAGTAGCTTATGTAACCGAGTTAAATTTCTTAAACTCACTCCTCAGTAAGTATGAATACCACCCAGTCGCGCCATGGAAGAGCTTGCTTTTCGGCGGCGCAACTGGTAGGGATGTTAATGAGACGGGGTCATGTGGGCATTCGCAAGTCACAGGACCGGGGCAAGTCAGAGGGCCTGGGCAAGTCAGAGGGCCTGGGCAAGTCAGAGGACTGGGGGCAAGTCAGAGGACTGGGGGCAAGTCAGAGGGCCGGGGGCAAGTCAGAGGGCCGGGGGCAAGTCAGAGGGCCGGGGGCAAGTCAGAGGGCCGGGGCAAGTCACAGGACCAGGGTTCGATCCTAGTGTAGGCAAGTTGTGGGAGGAAGCAATACTGACGAGCAACACACCTGACTGGCACCTGTTAGATTTACATGAGTTGATGTCGTTACAGCTTTTACCAGCCTGTAGCCTGCACACGTTAGTCCACGCTTTTACCAGCCTGTAGCCTGCACACGTTAGTCCACGCTTTTACCAGCCTGTAGCCTGCACACGTTAGTCCACGCTTTTACCAGCCTGTAGCCTGCACACGTTAGTCCACGCTTTTACCAGCCTGTAGCCTGCACACGTTAGTCCACGCTTTTACCAGCCTGTAGCCTGCACACGTTAGTCCAAGCTTTTTAACACAGATCTAGAATTTCAACATCGAGCACATGGCCGAAACAGCATTTACCAAGCACTTAAACTGTGATAGTCCATCGTCCTGTTAACTGTGTCTGCTAAACACATGAGAGATGAGAATTGTGTTCTTGCATCGTTAGATAAAAACTTCACCAGCCATATATGAACACTTTTCAATCCTTTCCAGCCCTCAGTACCATTGAAGGTCTTTTAGACCGAGCTGTCGCGGGGTTGGAGCAAGACCAGCCAATCAGAAGGGTATGTATGTTGTTTACAATGATGTCATCAACCCATAGATGAGTAACCATATACGTGCGTTTGGATGTTTTGGGGAGAGCTTTATCAGTAACAGATGTACAGACAATCCTAATAATATTTTGTGTGAATGATATACATCACATGCAAGTACACAATGTTTTCTTGGGCTGGGTATCGAGTCGAATTTCAAGAATCGATTAGATTCCGATTGACAAGGTTCAGAATCAATTATCACGATTCGGTTCAATATCGATTCGGTTAGTGTTACTAAAACCTGTTTGTTTTTTTAGCTGTAACCTTAATTACATGACTGCCAAGTTATGCAACACATCAATACTAGGGCTGGGTATCAATACTGAATGAATCATTGAATGAATGAATGAATTAATGAACAATTCATTCCTTCATTTATTCATTCATTCATTAAATAAAAGATCGATTTTGGGATTCATGAATCGATTCTGAATCATTTGATTCAGAATCGATTCAGAATCAATGAATCGATTTTTTAAACCCAGCCCTACTTTTAACCCTCTTCTGATGTAAAAGTCATTTGACACAGATTACAAAACGGTAACAACTGTAAATGTAAATGGCACATACTGTATATGGTTATTCGTCTGTAGGCGTAATATATACGCTCGCGTGTTATTGGTCAAACCGTGCTCTTTCTTCTTCTTCTTTAAGGAAACTGCTCCTGAAGTTGCGGAGAAAATCGCTGACTTCATTGAGAAAGTAAAGAAGCTGAAAGATGCTGAAAGCCAATTCACGTTGGTGAGTCCGATTCTGTCACTCAAACCACCAGCGAGAACGAAGAGAGAAACCAGACTGAAACTAGGCGGTTCTACGATGTATACGTCACTGTGACTACATCAATGAGGCGGTTCTACGACGTATACGTCACTGTGACTACATCAATGAGGCGGTTCTACGATGTAAACGTCATTATGACTACATCAATGAGGCGGTTCTACGATGTAAACCTCACTGTGACTACATCAATGAGGCGGTTCTACGATGTAAACGTCACTGTGACTACATCAATGAGGCGGTTCTACGATGTAAACGTCATTATGACTACATCAATGAGGCGGTTCTACGATGTAAACGTCACTGACTACATCGATGAGGCGGTTCTACGATGTAAACGTCATTATGACTACATCAATGAGGCGGTTCTACGATGTTAACCTCATTATGACTACATCAATTAGGCTGTTCTACGATGTAAACCTCATTATGACTACATCAATGAGGCGGTTCTACGATGTAAACCTCATTATGACTACATCAATGAGGCGGTTCTACGATGTAAACCTCATTATGACTACATCAGTGCCTACGGAGACGAGCGCTATTTCCTTCCCTGTTTTAGGCAGGATTTTCCTTTGATTCCTTTCGGAATCGCTCCCTATTCACTATATAGTGCACTATATAGGGCGTCAGCCATTTTGTTTGTAGTGTCCGAATTCTCCACGGAATTTTCGTTCCCTATATAGTCCACTATTTACCCACAATTCACCTTGATTTGCAGGGAACAGTGCATGTACCCTACATTTTCTCCGTTCCCTAGGTAGTTCACTACATGGTGAACCCTATATAGGGAATAGGGAGTGAGGGAACGAGGGAGCGATTCTGAACACAGCTTGTATGTGCGTGTTTTGCTGACTGTGCTTTGCTGTGTGTAGGTGATTGATGACCCATCCGGGAACAGCTTTGTGGAAAACCCCGTGGCTCCCCAGCAGGACGAGGCCCTCACCATCACCCACTACAAGAGGACATCCCAGCAGGACATCCAGCTGGGTATAAAGGTGAAAATCAAATCAAGCTTTATTTGTATAGCACATTTCATACACAGAGGCAACACAATGCGCTTTACAGAGAGCAATGGGAGGGTGGGCATATGACCCACCCCTACATATTCCAGAGGGAAGCAAAAAAACAGTATCACCCCGGAGCCAGATAAGTGAGCTGTAAAAATTCTTCCCTAAGAGCGTTTACTTAAGAGGGCAACCATTACTTTGCTGTGTTTCAATGTCAGCAATGAGGTCTTAGGCATTTGGGAGAAGGAGGGGGGGCATTCTTATCTGCGAGGCCAGCGTGAATTTTTATCTTTGAATGTAATCAATAATAGTAATATTAACAATACTAACAACAATAATAATAAATAATAATTAATAGGCTGATGAAGAGCAAGAGGAGGAGAAGCCTTCTCGTGATTTGGACAGTATGAGAAATGAGGTGAGGTCTATGACTTGTTTTTTTTGTGATTTCAAGAGCGTTTGTTTAGTGGTTCTTCTGGATTCAGAGTGGTCTGAATATGTGGGATACGTGCACTTTTTAACTGTTAACCTGTTCCCTCAGGTTTTGATGTTTAATACCAACTGCCCAGAATGCAATGCGCCAGCCTCGACAAACATGAAGCTGGTTCGTATCCTTCTGCAGTTGACTTCAGAAGCGTTTAGAATTTTGTTTGTGGTTACTATACATTTATTTATCAACAAGAACAACATTTTGTTTGTGGGTACTATACATTTATTTATCAACAAGAACAACATTTAGTTTTTGGGTATTATACTTTTATCAACAAGAACAACATTTTGTCTGGGCTTTTATCAATCAAGGCTTAATAAAGACAGCTGATTACCAGCCACCCTGATGGAGGCTGGTATGTGATATGATATAAAATGCTGGTATTTAATGTATAGGAAGTGTCTATAGGAATGGTCTTGTCAGCGTCAAGTACAATGTATGTTTCAAAACGCTTCTGTAAGCTATTTTCACCACAGTGGTATGAGAGACAGATTTTATGATTGAGTCTATGGTGCCAAGTAGTGGAATATCCCTTTAACATTCA
Source organism: Borostomias antarcticus (assembly GCF_949987555.1). NCBI lineage: Eukaryota > Metazoa > Chordata > Actinopteri > Stomiiformes > Stomiidae > Borostomias > Borostomias antarcticus. The sequence goes on along the minus strand of NC_140234.1, from coordinate 56,476,404 downwards.
ATTAGAAATCCCTCACTTCAAAGAGGTCATCATCATGGCAACCAACTGTGATGCCTGTGGACATCGCACCAATGAGGTAAACGATATGTTTTATATTGTTTATTTATATTACCTGATTTTCACTTGGAACACACTGAAGTCATTTGCTTTAGTCTGGTCATTAGGCAATCATTGTTTACGTCTACTGTTGTGTCCTTGAGAACGGTTCTTAATCAAGGTAATCCAAGTCGCTTTGGATAACAGTGTCTGCTAAATGACCAAATTGTAAAGCCACACCGATAACAAATGTGAATGTAGTGAAAGTTTTTTTCCTGTATGGTCTCCAAGGTTAAATCAGGAGGAGCTACAGAAGAGCAGGGCACCAAGATAACACTCCACATCACGGACGTCTCAGACATGAGCAGAGACTTGCTTAAGGTGCGATTCTACCCTCTGACCCCCAGTATGATCTGACCCCCAGTATGATCTGACCCCCACTATGATCTGACCCCCAGTATGACCTGACCCCCAGTATGACCTGACCCCAGTATGACCTGACCCCCACTATGATCTGACCCCCACTATGATCTGACCCCCACTATGATCTGACCCCCACTATGATCTGACCCCCAGTATGACCTGACCCCCAGTATGACCTGACCCCCACTATGATCTGACCCCCAGTATGATTTTGGCTTGTCGCAGAGTTCCAGAAGCATCGTTTCTCCAGCAGATGTATTTATTTATACTGTACATCAGCAGTCCCCAACCACCGGACTTTCCCTCACGAAAAAGAGAAACCGCGTGCTTGGAAACTCTGCGAAGCGCCATCATGCCCACGACGATGGGACTCGCCAGTTTTCATAATAGCCACTCATCATTTCGCCATTTCACAGCACAAACGCCCATTTGCTTAGCTGTGGGGCTTACAGTAACGGAACATATTACCCAGAATCCACCAAATGGCTTAACTCTGACATAGCATCAAACTGAATCAGTATTCCAGGATACACTCGTTATAGGAAAGACAGAGAAACGAGGAGAGGGGGAGGAGTTATGATTTACATTAGGGAGAATTTGAGATGTAGAAATGCAACTGTGATCTCGAATGTGTAGGACTGAATATCGCTTTCACCTCAGATGAATTTCAATATTGTTTGTTTTGTACACGTGTAGTAATGAGCGCCACAGGGAACACACTAATCCAACAACACAAACACTAAGGGCTGAAAAACACCTGCCACCGGCCAAATGCAGGTACAATTTCCAATTGGCGACTAGATTTCGGAAGGCTATCTGAAAAAAATATATACTTGGCCGGTAGATTTTTTCATCTACAGTCCCCTTGGCAGGTGACTCACCATGAGACAAAAAGTTAATTTTCACCCCTGCCAACACCTAACTGTGTGCCGTTTATTATTTGCAGTCTGATACGTGCGGTGTCCTGATCCCTGAGCTGGAGTTTGAGTTGGGGATGGCAGCTGTTGGTGGGAAATTCACTACTGTAGAGGGACTCATTAGTAACATCAAAGACCTGGTGAGCACTTCTGAACTGGCTGATCCCTGTGTGACAATGATCAATCAATCAAAGCTTTATTTTATTTTATCAATCAATCAAAGCTTTATTTGTACGGCGCGTTTCATACCCAGAAGCAACACAATGCGCTTTACAGAGAACAAGGGAGGTGGGCGTACGACCCACCCCTACATATTCCAGAGGGAAGCAAAAAAACAGTAATCACCCGGGGGCCAGATAAGTGAGCTGTAAAAATTCCTCCCTGACCCCTCTCAACAAGGAAATCGAGCAAGCTCCAGGAGTGTGTTTGTCTACCGGCTAAGAACATTTATAAAGCAATAAATTACATTTTCAGAGTAAGAGAGGCTAAAAACATCATAGGAGAGACATGGCAAATATACAATGATATACACTCTACGTACATTAGCTGTTCATATCTGCAGTATGATGTCTCATGTTCATAGCTACTTTTGTCACTTTTACAACCAGATCGTTTCCAAAAATCCCTTCTTGTGCGGGGATAGCTCCTCTTCAGACCGGATGGAGAAACTGAAGCAGTTTGGTGAAAAGCTTGACAAGGTTTGTGTCTTCTGGGATGCTAACAGGGAACAGTCTGTACCCATCACACAGGGAGACCCAGACCGAGGGGCGTCGCTCATAGCAACGCATTTCTGTTTATGTTGTCTTGTTTATGTTGTCTTGTTTATGTTGTCTCGTCTCTTTTCAAATTACTAAGATCAGCTCAGGAGAAATGGATGTCCACCTAATCCTGGATGATCCGGCAGGGAACAGCTATATCCAGGTGGGCAGTCCACTAGCTACCATGTATAGTACTTCAGAAGAAGTTACATTTCACTATAGAACTTCCTGAACTACCACATACCAAGTTATAGGCAAATAAAAAATGTTGTTTATTTTAAGTAGGTAGCTAGTAAATATTGTTAATTGCAATTAAGTACATGCCTAAAATCATAGCTTTGTTAGGCTTGTATGTGAACATATCTCTTGGTCCGGGTAAGTGACACACGTTATCAAACTCTGTTTTCTACAGAACGTCTATGCGCCGGACCCAGACCCGGAGTTGAGGATTGAGAAATACACCCGGACGTTTGAGCAGAATGAAGATCTGGGTTTGAATGACATGAAGACAGAGGGATACCAGCAGGAGTAGAGACCGCTGTAGTCATTTAAACTAAATATGAGGTGTGAGGTCAGTTAGTTTTGCAGTTGCTCTCATTGGCACTCATTTGAATATTCAGACAGCTTGGTGTGGATATCTTGCTAAAATTATAATTGACCATGTACTTAAAAAAACAAAAGCTATATATATTTTTATTTGAAGTGTAGTAATAGGTGGGTAAGATTTAATTTAAACTTTATGTATGTTTTATGTCAATGTATTTACTCATGGCCTATTTAGTCTAATTTAAATAATTACTGGATACATTTGTTGGCATCTCAAATTGAACATGCAACTCAAGAGTGATGTACATTGTTTTCTCCCCAAGTGGTCCAAATGTTTTCTTGAGGGGAATAAACCTATATATAGACACACTACTGCTATATGAAATTTTGTTGCTACAATGTGCACTGTCCTCCTTTGTTCACGCTCTTTGGAAGCAGTATCGTCAATACTACTTCCGGTAGCGTTCTTTCAATGAAGTTCAAAATAAAAGTCACGCAAAAAACACTTATTTTACTGTGGAAACTAGTAAAATAAACTTTCTGCACAACTATGGCAGAGAAACATTTGTTACCAATTGTTGATTATAGCCATTTAAATCTGTCTAGTTCAATTAGTGTGGCTCGATAAACTACTGATTGTGTCCCTTCCATATGGGTGTGAAAAGGATTCAGGAAGGTGAGAGGAATCCAAATATCTCATACTATTGGTGCCTTTATCGTCCACATAGGTGCATTTATACCCTCCATATCTACTGTGGTCCGAAATACTGCTGTTTAAATGTCAATTGCTTAATTCGATTGTTGGTGTTGATGTTATTTGACATTGATCTCTACTTTTATTCAGCTAATTGCATGTCATTGTATCACAGTCATTCCATAGGCCTACATCTGGTACAGGTCTTCTACTCATCAACCGAGATTGAACATGGGTACTGCTACTGAATACACACATTGACTCGTGCTCTTATTTTGAAAAGTAATCGCATTGACTAGACTTGTGTTCAGTGGCAAAACCGGAAATTCCATTAAGGACTGACGCTCATGGCACTCTTCGTGATTAAAGTTCCCGGATAATGAAAACAGAACAAACTGGTGACCTTTTGTGCGTGTTGTGCACCAGTACTTAACATTTATTGAAATAAAACACAAATGACATCACACTGCTTTGCACAAAACGCCATGATACATCACGACCAAAGAAGAAATCCAAAATTGGTCCATACACTCATCTTCGTGGCCACCCCACCCTCAAATGGGCCACCATTTTTAGTCCAGATCCAGGAATAGGCGAGTGGCGAATGTGATGTTCTACGAATGTCACCACAAGAATCGACGAGTACATCTAAAACGAATTGTCCAAACATAAGTCGAAAAATAAAATGAATTGTCCAAATACCATAGTAAACAATTGCGTATTCGTTACAGAACCCAATAACATGAAGCATTGTTCATTTGCAAGCTACCCATTATCAGAGAGTGCGTTGGGAAAAAAAAGAAAAGCTCTTTATACAGAAGTGAAAGGCAGAAGGAGCCTTTTGTTTTCATGTGTCGGGTCTCTGGTGGTTAGGCTACTTGCTCTTAGCTGGCTTTTCAGTCTTCTTGGGCAGGAGTACGGCCTGAATGTTAGGCAGCACGCCACCTTGAGCGATGGTGACACCACCTAAAAGCTTGTTTAGTTCCTCGTCGTTGCGGACTGCCAGCTGGAGGTGACGGGGGATGATCCTCGTCTTCTTGTTGTCCCTGGCTGCGTTGCCTGCCAACTCCAGGATTTCAGCGGTCAGATACTCCAGTACCGCGGCCAGATAGACCGGAGCTCCGGCTCCGACGCGCTCGGCGTAGTTGCCTTTGCGCAGTAACCTATGGACACGACCGACCGGGAACTGCAGGCCAGCCCGCGATGAACGGGACTTGGCCTTCGCTCTGGCTTTCCCTCCGGTCTTCCCTCTTCCTGACATTGTTTAACAACTTTAATGGTGTGCCACCAAAAACTGTCTCCTGGGTAGATACAGAAGCTCACTTTGATGTCGTTTTTACGTAATCATGGCGTCTGAAATTGTATTTGTACCTCGAGGTGTCCTCTGATTGGATGGGTAGGATAGAAACGCATTAACCAATGATGAAAGCGCACAAGCGCGTCATAGCATCTGGGTGACCAATAGTATTCACGGCCTATTGCCTCTGTATTTGCATTGCGATATCATAAATAGAAGACAGAAACAGTCGGAGTATGCTGATCCCCCCCCCCCCATTTAGAAACGGTGATTTGATATATCTGGAACGACGCCTGAGCCCGCAAAATCAGCCCCTGCCCCGAAGAAAGGCTCTAAAAAGGCCGTGACTAAAACTCAGAAGAAAGGAGACAAAAAGCGTCGCAAGACCAGGAAAGAGAGCTATGCCATTTATGTCTATTTATGTCTATTTATGTCTACTGAAGCAGGTGCATCCTGATACGGGGATCTCATCTAAAGCAATGGGCATCATGAATTCGTTTGTGAATGACATTTTCGAGCGTATAGCAGGCGAGGCTTCGCGTCTCACACACTACAACAAGCGCTCCACCATATCGTCCCGAGAGATCCAGACCGCCGTGCGCTTGCTCCTGCCGGGAGAGCTCGCCAAGCACGCTGTTTCCGAGGGTACTAAGGCCGTGACCAAGTACACCAGCTCCAAATAGACTCGTGTTCGTAAGGGGCCTCAGCCAGGACGAGGTCTGACTGGCGGAACCTCATCACCACCACCAATCTGGGGGGAAATATGATTTAAACAACGCACATTGTTACATTGGACATTGTGTTGATCTGGGAACCGCATAGATTATGACGCAAGGCTCGTCCACAGTGGGAGTGAATGCTCTAGCAAGTCAAGCATCTTGTTAAAACGACTTCATCATCACTTGACATGCTTTACTAACGAAGTGTGACATTTTAGCTTTAAAATCTATTTTTCAAGTTGTTTACAACGTGCAGCTGATATAATCATATCATCGCTAATGACTGCTCTTGAGCTAGACTACCTACATTACAATTATTACTCATGGGATACACTTATGACAAGAAGCCTGCTGTACTAAATCTAAAAAGCCTGTTGAGTTCTGAGAAACCTAAATATAAGCCTATGCCTTTAATGGCTCTTTTGCCTTGACTGGTTGTTGGCAGTAACCTAATGTGGTCTAAAGCACCTGGGTCTAATTAGATGTTAGCAGTACGTCTATTTTATGAAGTGATTTGCTCAAAATTATTAAACTACTTGACTCACCATAATGACTTGTCCAATTGGTGTGTGTGTTTTTTCAAGAGTGTAAGGTTGATTTTGGCCCCTTTTCCAATAGTTGTCATCCTTTCCTCATCCGCTGTCATCCCTATCCTCATCTTTCTTTCAGTAGCCTACATGCCGCTACCTGGAGGAAGTTGAAAAATGACAGTAGTATAATAGCAGCTTGTCCCGCAATTGTTCCTATCATTAACTGTCAGAAAATACAGTTGTAATCCAAATTATTCAACCCCCATTGCATATTAGGTTTATTAGCAAAATTCAAAATTCCTCAGCTGTTTGAAGTAAACAAAGTAGACTAGAACAGTTGAAATAGTTAAATGAAACTAATATTACAATGGTTTTTATCCAATATCAGCACACAATTCTACTTTTAATCACTACTGTAGTCTCGAAATTATTCAACCCCCTATCTCAAGCACACCTGGTCCAACTAATTAGTTCAAGTGTGCTTGAGATAGGACACAAATACGTGGACTGGGTAGGGTTTGATTAAGAGTGATGTCAAAAGAATTGTTCAAAAAGTTCAGAGAAGAGATCATTGCCTTGCACAAACAAGGAAAATGATACAAAAAGATAGCAAAAGCACTGAATGTTCCTAGAGATACAGTTGGAAGCGTACTGTAGTTCACAAGTTTAAAGTTAAAGGAACAGTGGCTACACTACCTGGTCATGGCAGAATGAGGAACTATCAGCGGCTGCCACCAGATTCCTGAGGAGGCAAGAGGTCAAACACCCTAGACCAGGCATTCCCAAACTGTGAGGCGGGCCTCCCCTGGGGGGCCCCAAAGAAATTCAGGGGAGGCGCGGAGGGATGGTTAGAAAAAAAGGAAAAACCTGTTTTTATTTTTAAAATGTCTATGGTTTTTATGAATGAAACGCGATTTTAAAGGTCATAAGATCGAAATAAATAATGGGAGAGATGTATACTAAATTTGTGGATAGTGCAGAGAGAGCCTCCCTCCGCAGGCATGAATGTATTGTGCGAAAACGTCATAACGTTAACTAGCAGCAGGTGCCACCAAGCTAACTTAGCTGTAATGTTATGGGCTAGCTAACACTGCCTTGCATAATGGACACATTTGGGGGGTTGGGGAGGCCCAGGTATGTCACTGTTTTCAGAGGGGAGGCCCACATTGATGGAGTTGGGGAACCCATGCCCTAGAGAGACTGCAAAACACCTGCCTCAGGACCTGGTGGCAGCAGCACTGAGGGTTCAGTTTGCACAGTAAGGAGCATAATGAACACTGAAGGCCTCCATGCCCGGACTCCAAGACGTACAGTACACCACTACTGACCCAAAAGCACAAGAAAAATCTGCTGCAATATACTCCAAACCATATAAATAGTCCACAGAAGTTTTGGAATTCTGTTCTGTGGAGCGATGAAACAAAACTGGCACTTTTGTTGCTGAAAAGAGCCCCCTGCCTACAGTGAAGCATGGCGGTGGCTCAGTGAAGCATGAAGAACCCCCTGCCTACAGTGAAGCATGGCGGTGGCTCAGTGAAGCATAAAGAGCCCCCTGCCTACAGTGAAGCATGGCGGTGGCTCAGTGAAGCATGAAGAACCCCCTGCCTACAGTGAAGCATGGCGGTGGCTCAGTGAAGCATAAAGAACCCCCTGCCTACAGTGAAGCATGGCGGTGGCTCAGTGAAGCATAAAGAACCCCCTGCCTACAGTGAAGCATGGCGGTGGCTCAGTGAAGCATAAAGAACCCCCTGCCTACAGTGAAGCATGGCGGTGGCTCAGTGAAGCTTAAAGAACCCCCTGCCTACAGTGAAGCATGGCGGTGGCTCAGTGAAGCATGGCGGTGGCTCAGTGAAGCATGGCGGTGGCTCAGTGATGCTCTGGGGCTGCTTCGCTGCCTCTGGTACTGGAAACCTGCAGCGTGTGGAGGAGACGATGGATTCAGTCAAGTTCTGGATCTGGACATCTTAGTCAAAAACATCATGCCGTCTGTGGTGAAGCTGAAGCTTGGGCGTCGTTGGACCTTCCAACAGGACAATCATCCCAAGCATACCTCAAAGTCCACCAAGGCCTGATTTCAGAAGAAGAAATGGAAGATTCTAGAGTGGCCGTCACAGTCGCCTGACTTGAACCCCATAGAAAATCTCTGGTGGGATTTAAAGAAGGCGGTTGCAAAACGCACACCCAAGAATATGACTGAACTGGCGGTCATTGTCCATGAGGAATGGGCTAAGACGCTGTCAGAAGCTGGTGTCTGGCTGTGCATCATGTTTGCAGCAGGTCATAACAGCAAAAGGGTGCTCTACTGAGTACTGAAGATACTTGTCATGAAGGGGTTGAATAATGTTCGACTGCAGTAGTCATTAAAAGTAGCATTTTGTGTTGAATTTGGATAAAACCCTTGTAATATTAGTTTTATTGAACTACTTAAACAGTTCTTGTGTAAATTATTTATTGCAAAAAGATGAGAAAATGTATATTTTGCCAATAAACCTAATGTGCAATGGGGGTTGAGTTATTTTGATTGCAACTCTAGTTTACACCATTGCGTGAGGCTACTACAACACAGGTAAGCCTAACCCTTGGTCACGTGGGCTCAAATGGAGAATCATTGGTATTTGTGTCCTATGTGTCATTGGTATTTTCTTACCTCAGACATCCATGGAATTAGGACAGCCACTGCAACCAAGGAACAAGCTGTTCTGTGTGATTTCATCCATATTGTGTTACTGAAGGACCCAAAGCTAGGCCATGGTTTAGTCATTAGCTACACATGAAGGGTCCAATTAGCTCTGCCCGTAGGTGCTGGAAATGAAGCCATGCTGGGATATTCTTGAGGCACATGAAACTCATATTATGTTTACAGTCTATGTTTGACCTCAACAGTGTATTGTGTTAGTAGGCTTATTATCTTATTAGGCTAAAGTAGCTTATTGTATTTTATTGTATTGTGTTGTATTGTACTGTATTTTAGATTTATATTCTTGCACTTTGCCTTCAGCACTAGATTATGCTCTTAGTCACTTGTTTTAGAAAGAAGATGCACTTGTGAGTTCTGGCAAGTAGTAGTACATTGGCTTTTCCTACGTTAAATTCAATTATTGTTAGTTGCTTTGGATGAAAGTGTCTGCTAAATGACTGTAATGTAATGTAATGTAGGCAAGTCAACCACTTGGTCCAAAACATCTGTCCTCAGTGAGCCGGTTATCATGAAGGACACTGTCTCGAACTGGACATTTATAAAGCAACTGTCCGAGGTGTGTGAGATATGAACATATTCAATTAGAGTTTACCTTTAAGTCATTCTCTGGATTACCCTAATAATCTGACGCGCCAGATAGTTTTCCACGCTTAAAGTCGCACTGAAATGAAAAAAGCATTCTGTCCCATTTTGGTTCACATAATTGGTCATAGTGTTCACCTATTCAACGAAATATGCCAAAAGAATTACTTTTGTTGTAATCTTATATCAAAGTATATAATTTCTTACTTCCTGGAAAACGGTAGGTCACGTGCAATGACGACAACAGGTACCTTAGATTTTAGGCCAATAATCTCACGACATCCACCCGTCAGTCAACGCTATCCTCTAAACATATGTCCCACCCTCATAGCTTGTTTGCGTCGGAAATACGTCAAACTACGGAAGTTAGATGATCTCAAACGTCCGTTTCAGTGCGACTTTAAAGGAACTGGAAACAACTTGGAAAAGGGCGGGCACTTTCAAAAATACTTGGCAGGTGATTGGATGAATCAGCATCTATCATGCGCTAACTTCAACCGCTCCTTCCTGTCACGCGCCCAATGGGCTCTAGCTGTTTTTTTTATTTCAAATTCCTCAGAAGCAACGCTGATTGGCCAGATCGTTTTCTGATCTGGCACAAACGGATCTCTATGGAGAGCATCCAGACTGATTTCCAAGAGAAACAGGATGGTCTCACGAGGCTACCTGATTAAGTCACAAACCCCTTATTTTCAGAGGCTTGCTGATGAGAAAGTTTGGATACTTTTTTTTTTTTTCAATACTGGCGGATAGGCCACATGCTGCATGACTAGACATCCCGATTCATGCTGATAGAGCCGTATGAGTCACTGTACGCATTCATGCGACACACAGATCTATGCCAATGTAAAGTTTATTTACCGTTTATTCTCCCTCAGCACCGGCAGCCCGATCAAGAAAAGGAAGCATTCATTATCGGGCCAAAGCTATTAGTATACGTACACACAGGGTCTCAGAAAGATCACACTGTATAGCAGTCCATTGTTACAACCAGCCCCCAAGGGTCGTAAAGGGGATGGTTGCACCGCAATTGTTTAGACGATGCTGCCTGTTTTTTGTTTGGATGGGTGTGTCGTTCTCCGAGTCGGCAAATGTGTCAGAGACCTAATTTCGACACAAGAGGTTTGAGGTCTGCCCCCGGGGCAAAAACCACGGGCATCATTTGTGTAGCTCGGTCTGTGAGGTGTTCCACAAGGTCTTGCATAAAAGTGCCTCCAACAATGGTGCCCCTTTTTCGGTGAGCATGGTGTGCTACTTTTAAGTTGGTCATGCTGTTAAGTATTATGCAAGTCTTTATAGTAGATGAGACAATACCGCAGACCTGTTGAAGTCTCTGTGGGTTTCTCTATTAACTTGTTGAGTCATCTTGTCCCCATGGAGTTGAAACACTGACAGTGGACCATCTGAATGACTTTACCACAAGCAGAATTTTTCACTGACTGGGGATTTTATAGTAGCCTTTATCTTGGTTCAAGCTAATTGGATCGATTTAATTCAACAAAATCTAACATATGGTCATGATTCTTAGGGATGGACATCTGGACATCCCTGTTTGTCCAGGGACATCTCTTGTCTCGTCTCGTCTCTTGTCCGGGATGCTCTGCGTCTGTCTCAGATTCCCCAGAACTGGAAACCTACAACGTACATTCACCATTGGTATCTAATGGTGATCATTACACTTGCACACAACCGTATGCACTGTAGTGCCTTGAGAACATCAGTAGAGTACAACACTTTCTACAACCAACCAAATGTAATATTAGACTTCACTGTGGCATGTCAAAGCTTTCTTGACAGTTGGAACATGGTGTTGTACTTTTGTGGTGAATTTACCTCTTTTAAAGACATATAATGTATTGTGCACGTGTTATACAGTAAGCACGTGTCATCTATAGGGTACATTGGATTTTATTTGGGCTAAGATAAGGTCTACTGTACGTAAACAGCTTGCTTCTCCTTCAGTAATAATTGAACCCATACATTGACCAGTGTAGCGAAACTGCGGTGATAGACCTGGTTTAAAGACAATAGGTTGGACTAGTGTTCCAGGCTTTCAGGCGAGCCTGGGGCCATGACCACAGCGTTTAGGCTGCTCACATTGCTCTCTACCTTTTCTTCTCTACGAGTTTCCGGCTTCCTCCTTCACACCCATTCGCTGGAAAAGAGGCCAGTATAAAGAGATGAAATGATGATGGAAAGAGGAGATTATGAACAACAGGTAGGAAGACAGAGAAGACAGACAGAACATCCACCTAAGGTAAAGACACGCTGGTTATTTTGAATTAATGTATACATACTTCGATTTTATTATGTCTTTTTTAATTTTTGTTATTTGCTATGACTAAAATGTTTAAAATTTGTTAAGCAACAATTAAAAGTATAATTGGATCATATCTAGTTTGTACTTAATTGTATTAATTGTAAACAAACTTAGCTGAAGGATATTGTATAGCTTTGAGTTTCTATTGATTTGACACCGCAACTATTGTATACCACTCAGGATACAGTGATTTTGTACTGTAAATTATTTTCTTTAATTAAATGTAATTTATGATACATACATGATTTTAACCTCTCCAGGTTTCTCTGCGTACAGTACAGTATGTTGACATCAAAGTAAATATGATTTATTTTAACTTATTTTACTTTATCTTAACTTAAGAAACTTTAACGATTTTCTAATTGTAACATTGTTGACTCACAGCATGTGTTTAACCTGTGAGAGGTTTCTTGTGCATTGAGGTCAGAGAGAGAACAGTGATACACGTCTCTCTTACACGTCTCTCTCCGTTCCTTCCAGTGTGAGGACAATGTGGCTGCCTCTCCTCGTGTGTCAGCTGGCCTGGTGTGTCCTCGCCCAGGCCCAGAAAATCTGCAGCTCACACTCCACATACAGAGAGCCCAGTAAGTGAAATCTGCTGCCCTACGTAGGGGGCCCTAACGTAGACTCCCCTAACATAGACCCTGCTAACATAGACCCTGCTAACGTAGACTCCCCTAACATAGACCCTGCTAACGTAGACCCTGCTAACATAGACCCCGCTAACGTAGACCCTGCTAATGTAGACTCCCCTAACATAGACTCCCCTAACATAGACCCTGCTAAGGTAGACCCCGCTAACGTACACTCCCCTAATGTAGACTCCCCTAACATAGACCCTGCTAATGTAGACTCCCCTAACGTAGACCCTGCTAACGTAGACCCCGCTAACGTAGACCCTGCTAACGTAGACCACCCTAACGTAGACCACCCTAACGTAGACCACCCTAACATAGACCACCCTAACGTAGACCACCCTAACGTAGACCCCGCTAACGTAGACCCCGCTATCGTACACTCCTCTAACGTAGACTCCACTCCCCTATCGTAGACTCCTAACATACAACCCCCTAGCGTACACTCCCCTAATGTAGACTCCCAAAACGTAGACCCCCTAGCGTACACTCCCCTAATGTAGACCCCCCTAACGTAGACCCCTAATGTACACTCCCATAATGTAGAACACCCTAATATACACTCCCCTAATGTAGACCCCCTAGCATACACTTCCCTAACGTAGACCCCCTAACGTACACTCCCCTAATGTAGACCACCATAACGTACACGTAATGTAGACCCCCCTAACATAGACTCCCATAACATACACTCCCCTAACATAGACCCCCTAACGTACACTCCACTAATGTAGACCACCCCAACATACACTCCCATAATGTAGACTACCCTAACGTACACTCCCATAATGTAGACTACCCTCATGTAGACCCCCATACGTAGACCCCCTAGACTCCTCCATGTTATGTGGCAGTCCGTTTCCTTGCTTCCTACTCAAATTCCTCACCTTCTGCCCCATTGGGAATCTACAGTGAGAAGGGCTGTGAATATACAGTGAGAAGGGCTGTGAATCTACAGTGAGAAGGGCTGTGAATCTACAGTGAGAGGGCTGTGAATATACAGTGAGAAGGGCTGTGAATATACAGTGAGAATATACAGTGAGAATATACAGTGAGAATATACAGTAAGAATATACAGTGAGAATATACAGTAAGAATATACAGTGAGAATATACAGTGAGAATATACAGTGAGAATATACAGTGAGAAGGGCTGTGGGATTACGTTTGTTTTCTGTGTGAGGTGTGGGTAAATGGTGGGTGTGAGCTCTGGGAAATATGCTGACGTTAAATCTAATTGTTTGAGACACATTTTCCCCATAGACATTCATTGTAGAAGCAGCTTGCAGCTCCAACCCATGTTTGTTTGCATGCATTGACTAATAATGGGAAGGTAGCATGTGACGTCATTGTAGGCAAAAGAATGTCTTTTCATGTGTTGCGTGGTTTAGAGTTTCAGATCCCTGTTGTATTTAGAGGTTTGGGGAGGTTTGCAAGAAAATTAGGTATTAAACAAACAAACAAACATACATACATAAACAAACACATGTCCACATGAAGAGTGGAGGAGTTGTGGCTATGTAGCCTACAGATTTTTATAGGGTACTTGGCTCAAAGAAATAGTAGCCCTCACAAGTCAACCACAGAGCAGACTTCTATAGCTACTTCTATCTACTTATTTCTTTATTTCATTTCAAGCCTTTATTTTCACTCGTGATGAGGTTTCTCTCATCTACGGTGACGTAGAGGTTACAGCGGTAGAAGTCACGCGCAACATAAGACAAGCAAAACTAGAAACAGTTACAAATCGCTATACAATGGTTCACCGTCTTACACTCTACAGAAGAAGGAAGAATCTCAATTTTAAAAGTGCGTTGGAGGACATTCCAAGAGTCAGAGGCGTTGAAGGAAAAGGAGGGTTTGCTCAGGGACCCTATAGCAGCTCAGGGACCCTATAGCAGCTCAGGGACCCTATAGCAGCTCAGGGACCCTATAGCAGCTCAGGGACCCTATAGCAGCTCAGGGACCCTATAGCAGCTCAGGGACCCTATAGCAGCTCAGGGACCCTATAGCAGCTCAAGGACCCTATAGCAGCTCAGGGACCCTATAGCAGCTCAGGGACCCTATAGCAGCTCAGGGACCCTATAGCAGCTCAGGGACCCTATAGCAGCTCAAGGACCCTATAGCAGCTCAGGGACCCTATAGCAGCTCAGGGACCCTATAGCAGCTCAGGGACCCTATAGCAGCTCAGGGACCCTATAGCAGCTCAGGGACCCTATAGCAGACAGACAGTCTTTCCATCTAGTCATGACGGTCCCATGTTTCCACATCAACAACGTTGTCATGTAAGAAGTAATCTTTAAGGGCTTGACAGATAAACATACCAGTGCTTGTTGTGCCAACCAACCATATTATACAGCACACAATGGTGAGGATCGTATTGACTGTAGCACCAGTGATGAATCTAAGGGCAGAGAGTGATAGACCGAGTCCAGAGGCCTAAGGATTGAACATTCACCATAGTCCAAAACTGATAAGAAAACTGCCTCAATCCTTTTCCTACTAATTAACAGAAAGCTGGTTCTGTTTCTCAGAGAATGTTTTGGTCTTTAGTTGGTTTCTAGAATGGGTTGGAAGAAGGATCAGAAAGGCTCATTAGTCAGGAGGTGCTATTGAGTGGGTTTCATTTCTTAAACGCATGCTCACATTTTTCATTCTTTCAAGCCCATTAGAGTGGTCAAAGTGATCAATCAGCTGAACCTCTCCCATCCTCTCTATCTCTCTTGTTTTCGTGAAGCACTCTGTTGTAAAACACTGATTTCTTTATTGTAAAGCACTTTGAGCTGCATTTGAAAGGTGCTATACAAATAACATTTATTATTATTATTATTATTATTGTTGTTGTTGTTGTTGTTATTATTATTATTATTATTATTATTAATAATATGTTTTAATTATAAGGTTTCTAGTGGTGAGGTCCTGGGTCAATGTAGAACTACTGGCATAATTTCATATTCCTATAATGCACTTAACCAGTGTCATCTATAGATTAGTAAATGTAGGATTGTTATACCATGGCCTGGGTTAATACTCTTTTCTGATTGGCCAGCAGGTGTGCGTTACCGTATAACGCACACTTGTTGATTATTCCTTACTGCCCATGTAGGTAAATGCACATGCCCAAATTTTTTTTTTTTAATTGGTTAAACAGGCATGAGACAAAGGCCCAGTGAACCTGAGAAATGAATACCTGGTTACTACTGTGTGACAGATATTCTGTGTGTGTGTGTGTGTGTGTGTGTGTGTGTGTGTGTGTGTGTGTGTGTGTGTGTGTGTGTGTGTGTGTGTGTGTGTGTGTGTGTATGTGTGCGTGTGTGTATGTATGTATGTATGTATGTATGTATGTATGTATGTATGTATATGTTACTACTGTCTGACAGATATTGTGTGTGTGTGTGTGTGTGTGTGTGTGTGTGTGTGTGTGTGTGTGTGTGCGTGCGTGCGTGCGTGCGTGTGTGTGTGAGTGTATGTATGTATGTATGTATGTATGTATGTATGTATGTATATGTAGCAAGGTTATTATAGTTAACGAAAACTAACTAAAAAACGAAAACTAGGTGTGAAAAAACATTTTAGTTAACTGAAATAAAAATAAAAACTAGGCTTTACAAAAAAACGATAACTAACTAAAACTGTATTGTGTGTTTACAAAACTAACTAAAATAAACTAAAATTGTAGAGAAAATGTCCTTAGTTTTAGTCTTTTTCATTTCATACATAAGCCTAGTATTTTGGGTGGATATTAAATCTATCCTCCATTATTTCTTTAGCTGTGCCCCTGCGCAGAAGTAACCTGACGTGCGCCAGATGGTTTGTTTTGCACAGAGTGAAACAACATGAGCTCACGAGATCAGGATGGTCTCACGAGGCTAGCGCAGAAGAAAAAAACTAAAACTAATACTGAAACTAATAAAAACTAAACTAAAACTAAGCATTATCAAAAAATAAAAAATAAACTAAACTTGCAAATCTGCTTTAAAAACTAATTTAAACTAAACTGAAATTGAACACAAAAAGTTAAAACGATATAAAAATAAAAACTAATGAAAAAAGCAAAACTATTATAACCCTGATATGTAGTAGTACAGTATGTATGTATATATTCATTGTTCTCTATATGTTTATTCGCTACTATGTATATTCCGCATTTCCAACCTTTGCTGTAATTTCCCAGTGCTGAAACACCCAAATGTCCACCTACAGGGATGATTAAAGTTCATACGCATCATATCTCTCATATCTGTCTCCTCAGCCAACTCGGACATCATGGTATCCTGTGGCACCCAGAGCCTGCAGCTCCAGATCCTCCTGTGTCCCGTCTACTACGGGGGATACAACGAATCACTGATGTCTCTCAATGGTCAACACTCCAAAGAAGAGTGCAAGGGGACCCCTGATTGGACAGTCGATCCGCCTGTCTTGAAATTCAACTTCTCACTCACAGAGGACGCGGTGTCTGCCTGCTCCAACACCCTGAAGGTAACAAGCAGACCACGACCCAAACAAGGAAGATGGAGGAGAAACTATGTGTCAGATGGAATTAGCACACTTACTCTTTCTCTCTCTGTCTCTCTCTCTCTGTGTCTCTCTCTCTCTCTCTGTATCTTTCTCTGTCTCTCTCTGTCTTCTCTGTCTCTCCTTCTGTCTCTCTGTCTTTCTCTCTCCATCTCTCTCTCTCTCTGTCTTTCTCTCTCTCTCTCTCTCTCTCTCTTCTCTGTCTCTCTCTCTGTCTTCTCTGTCTTCTCTGTCTCTCTGTCTCTCTGTCTTCTCTGTCTCTATCTCTCTCTCTCTGTCTTCTCTGTCTCTCTCTCTCTCTCTCTCTCTCTCTGTCTTCTCTCTCTCTCTGTCTCTCTCTCTCTCTCTCTCTCTGTCTCTCTCTCTCTGTCTCTGTCTTCTCTGTCTTCTCTCTCTCTGTCTTCTCTGTCTCTCTCTCTCTCTGTCTTCTCTGTCTCTCTTTCTCTCTCTCTCTCTTTCTGTCTCTGTCTTCTCTGTCTCTCTCTCTCCGTCTTCTCTCTCTCTCTCTGTCTTCTCTCTCTCTCTCTTTCTTTCTTTCTCTCTCTCTCTCTGTCTTCTCTCTCTCTCTCTCTCTGTGTCTCTCTCTCTGTCTCTCTCTCTCTCTCTCTGTCTCTCTCTCTCTCTCTCTGTCTTCTCTGTCTCTCTCTCTCTCTCTGTCTCTCTCTCTCTCTCAGGTCACTCAAGAAGCGGGTACTGGAGTCTTCTCTGACTTCTCCAGCGTTCAGTTTGTCAACATATCCGGCAAGATCCGTTCCCTGGATCCCGAACCTGGTACCATCACCTACCGGTCAGATATGGTGTACAAATTCTCCTGTCGCTATCCGCTGCAGTACCTGGTGAACCACACAGAGATAAGCGTGTGAGTGACCCAACCATGTCTGTTTTCTTTGATTGCCAACGGGAGAGACAAGCGACTTGTATCTCGTGCTGTACTCAGCTGGTGTTACCCAACCCCTGTTACCAACTCCTGGTTCTCACCTCCTGTGGTCCAAGTCCAAGAGTCTAGTGGAATGAAAAAAGGTGATCCAAGGCACTCTAGTTAGAAAAATTAAAAAGCCTTGATTGGATGGCTAATGCATGGGGAAATTATTTTTTTAAAACGCACCTACGCGTTGCGGCAGCTTGTGCCTTCATCAGGGTGACTAGGGTGACTAGTCATGGTTCTACTCACCCTGATGAAGGCACAAGCAGCCGCAATGCGTAGGTGCATTTTTTAATAATTTTGCCATGCATTAGCCATCTAATAAAGGCTTTTTAATCTTTCTAACTAGAGGGCCTTGGATCACCTTTTTTCATTCCATTATTTGCCCCTGTTCCAATGAGCACCTAGTTTTTTGACCTAGTACACCAGATGCGCTCCACTAGCCTACTTTGTTTTTCCAAGAGTCTAGTCTTTTATCTTGGACGGTTGAACCACCAGCCCACCTCTGATGTGTGTACTTGGCCTAATACTAAAACATTGTTTCTGGTAATTGGAAATTCAATTTGTGATTTGGAGGTTTGGTATCAATCGTGAGTCATAGTACATGTTCATTAGTCATACATGTCACAGAAAAGTCTTCCATGAGAAATTAAAGTGCACAACTGCTCTTAGTTTCAATTGACCCCATCGTTGGAATTGACCCCTATTCTGACAATAAGGTGACGCGTTAAAACGTATGGAATTACCTACCGACTAGTTATTGCGTGCCATTAGTCTTAAAGCTTGTATTACCCAATGTTTCAAGTTTCAAGCCAGAATGGAATGACCTGTTCATGCTACATTGTGTATCAAATGATGACCTGGTTGGTGTTCAGTTATGTTTTCGAAAAATGCAAATAACCGACATACGGGCATTTTGATTCGCTATAGATCCGGGGTGAGCCTGGCAGTCAGAGACAAGAACGGGAGTTTCATCAGCACGCTGAACATGCAGCTGTACTCGGTAAGGATGGCTTTCTAGTACGCTCTTCATTTTCTATCAAAAATGGAAAGAAAGTGTGTTGGCTGCATTTTAGAAAGAACCCAAGCACCCAAAGTGCTTTCCAAAATAGTTTGCATCAAAATGTTGGGGGCCAGTGTACAGTAAGCAGTAAACTACCACATTAATCTAACACCCAGATTCCAAAATTAACTATATTTACTAGCCAATGTCTGATAAAAAAAAAAAAAAAAAATCTGTCTGGATGTTAATTTTTTTTGTTCAAAAAATTAATGGAACACTTAAATCATACTACTTTTAAGTGGCCAGTGATCAAACGATGATTAAAATACCCCAAATGACTTTCTGTGTTTCTTCTGATGGGTCTCAAGGACAAGTCGTACACCTCTTTCTTGGATGTCCCTTCCGGGGGCCTGGAGCTGAAGACCAGGATATTCGTGCAGGTCAAAGCCACCAACCTCACAGATAGGTACTGACATCTACATCATCATTACATACGGGGTTTCTGTCAATTACATAAGATGGATCGCCGCAAACAACAGCCATGCAGATTGAGGGTGAAAGTTCACTCATCATGTTTACTTCCTGGGAAATGGCAATCCAGCCCTAAATCTCACCCTTGAATGATCAAATCATCACACAGTTCATAGTTCATAGTTCAGCAGCCTTTGGGGATAATTCAGGATGAGAGGTACAGTAGGTTGTCATATTTGTCAGTACTGTATAACAATCCTTACCAAGACAAACGTGTTTCCTATAACAACGATCTCCTTGACAGATTCAACGTCCTGCTGGACAGATGCTATGCCTCAGCTGAGCCCTACCCTCGCGACCGCAACAGCGTCTTCTACGATCTCTTCGTAGGGTAAGTGAGAATGCCCTGAAACAAAGAGACAGTACATCATACCCCCCACACTCATGGGCGCTCCGGCGGGGAGGGGGGGGGGGACTGACTACCCAGGGCCCCAGTAGGGAGGGGGCCCTTGAATCCTGTAATTTGTTAGGATTGACAGGACTGACAAGTGTCACGCATTGAGCGGGGGGGGGGGGGGGGGGGGGAGAGGGGGGGCTTTTGACTAAGAAGGGCGATTGTTAATGTATATCTGAATTTTAATGTGATCAGAATTTTGTGGGACGCCCCCGCCCACACTCTACAGTACAGGACGCCGTGAGGAAAAGCGATGGGAACTGTCTAAAACAGATTGTGATCCCCGTGTGTCCAGTGGTCCAGTGTGGTGATAGAAGTCTGTTCCCACGTCTCAGGTGTAACCGCGACGGTCAGACGGTGATGGGGGTGAACGGGAAGCAGCAGCAGGCCCAGTTCTCCTTCGAGACGTTCCGCTGGCTCCAGCACAAGAGCAAGACGCTGTCTGTCTTCTTCCTGCACTGTGTCACCAGGCTGTGCGAACGCTCGGTCTGCAGCGCCCTGCGCAAGGTCAGTCAGGGGTCACGGCGTCCCTACAGACTCTTCGTATGTGACGTCTAGCCGTCCGGGCGCGTCTACGCGTTTCGCAACCCAGTTTAGCGATAGCAGCATTGAGTTTAGGGTTAAGGAAGACCCTAACCCTAACCCTAACCCTAACCCTAACCCTACACCTGACCCTCACCCTAACCCTAACCTTAACTCTATGGTATTCTTGCTAAACGTAATCTCGCCGTCCAGCCAGTTCTATTGTTTATACTTGAACCACGGCGGACTTTATCACCGTCATGTGACGTTCATCACAGACCATCTTCAAGATGTGTGTGAAAATGTTTTTGTCTGAAACAATTTTTTCTACCCTTAATAATTGTATTATTACTCGCAAATCTTTCATCTTCTAGATGTGTGTGAAAATGTTTTTGTCTAGAACAATTTTTGCTACCCTTAATACTTTTATTATTACTCGCAAATATTCCATCTTCTAGATGTGTGTGTGAAAATGTTTTTGTCTGAAACAACTTTTTCTACCCTTAATACTTTTACTATTAATCGCAAAGATAGAACATAAAAAGGCTGTATGATTCCAAGATGGGGTAAAGTTGCTCACGCTAAAAAACCTCCCCAATCTTTCGCTCAGGACTGCCGGAGACGCAGGCGCGACGTCCAGTCCGACCAGGGCGCTGCAGACAGCGAGAGCGCCACGGTCAGCTCCGGACCCCTCCTCATGAACATGGACGACAAGGGTGAGAAACTCAGCCCTCATCAGTCACTGGCGTCTCTGCATTCAATGAATCTTCAGCAACAAAATGAAGGCACAGTAACACTTTGCAATATACACACTTCCTGGTCACTTTCTAGCGCAGTTTTGATTGGAGGATTTGGGTGGTGTGAATGAATGGTGTGTTTTCACTCTTTCTTTTACAGATGATCTTGTAGAGTCTCAAGGTAGGTAGATATACTATTTTCAGTCCAGACCTGTAATATCACCTGCATGTTGTAGATAAACTAAAATAAATGCTGTGTTTTGAGGGGCCCTTTGTGGATGTTGTGTAGAATAAACATTCAACTAGCCCCTGATTAACCCCAATCAGTACAGTAGGCTATATCAACATGGTTGAGCTTGATATTTTGTTGATATAGCAGGATGTAGTTGTTAAGGGGGTTTAGACTATTGATAGCGCCCCTCAAAATAAAGTGCGACCGAAACAGAAGTATTAAAATTATATTCTATATGTTAATTTACACAATGTGGGACACTCAAAGAATATTCATCAATTTGCCTTTAATTTCAGTATATAGAATCAGTGAGCAGCACTCAGAAATGAAGGTTCTATGTGATTCTTTTGTCACCACAATGGAACTCTCTGAAAAAACGTTCCACATTAGGACCATGTCAGGTTAGGTAGAGAACGTTCTACATTAGGACCATGTCAGGTTAGGTAGAGAACGTTCTACATTAGGACCATGTCAGGTTAGGTAGACATTTTTGTCTAGCTAGAACCGTTCTCCAGTGGGTCCAGCTCAGGTGACAGATAGTAAAAATGTTCTATTCTGATAGGGATGGGAAATTAACCCTGTCCAGATATTCCCCGTCTAGAACCGTGTCCTCTGTCTAGATGTTCTCTGTCTATAACCGTGTTCTCTGTCTAGATGTTCTCTGTCTATAACCGTGTTCTCTGTCTAGATGTTCTCTGTCTATAACCGTGTTCTCTGTCTAGATGTTCTCTGTCTATAACTGTGTTCTCTGTCTAGATGTTCTGTCTATAACCGTGTCGTCTGTCTAGATATTCTCTGTCTATAACCGTGTTCTCTGTCTAGATGTTCTCTGTCTATAACCGTGTTCTCTGTCTAGATGTTCTGTCTATAACCGTGTCCTCTGTCCAGATGTCTATAACCGTGTCCTCAGTCCAGATGTTGTCTGTAACCCTGCCCTCTCGTCTCCACAGTTGCTGCGCTAACCCACACAGACGAAGCGGTGGTGGGCGTCGCCATAGCGGCGGGGGTCATAGGCGCGTCCTGCCTGTCCTTGCTAGCGTTCGTGACGTTCCGGATCTACACGGCGAAGCAGAGCTTCATGGAAACGAGATCCTTCTATCCGCCAGAGTGAGGGTGGGTGTCGCCTCGGGCCTCGAGGTCACATCACCAGGCGACCCCGTCTTTTGTCTCAGGTTTCTAAGCTCACCTGAAAGGCTTTGGAAACGATGTTGTTCCATTATCAACTGTCACCTACCGGTTTCCCACACTGATCGACCTTCATGAGAAATGAGGCCCTTTCAGTCAAGAATTGTCCTTTTCAGTCAAGAAACGTCCCTTTCAGTCAAGAAACGTATTCCGGGCCTTGTTTTCGTGTGTCCAGAGGACACAAATGTCTCAGTCCACTTTTCATATCCAAATTCTCCAGGTTCTATTCATCCAGGCCCACATTTTTAGCCATGGTCTGAATGGAGCTCATGGATTCATTTGGCTTTTATTCACTGATCTAGGACAGCAACACGGGACACATAGACATTAGACGAGGATGTCACATTACGGGGATGGAACTAGAGGCTGTCCAAATATCTGTCAATGTCCAGCGATGGTCAGACAACTCTAAAGCACTTCTCATTATGCATGAATAACTGTGTAGTCTACTTCTCCAGTTAAAGTATTGTATATTGTACTAGCTAGTTATTTGGAATGAAGGGCTATGGTTGTTTCTTGTTCGTCCATTGAAATGAATATTGTCACCACAAGGTTGAGTGTAGCAATAATTCATTTAGAGCTGATGTATTATATTCACGTTTGAGTTGTAAGTGACTTTGTTTTATGGGGAACTATAAAGGGGTCATTTTTAATACAGTCAGCGTACCATCTTAATGTGATGAATCTATTGTACAGCATACTCTGTATATTTATTCTTTTTACGGGTGTATATAACCACATGGATAACAAAGCAAAGAAAATGTTTGTAATAAAAGTATTATATATTTGAAAAGACATGTCTTTAGTGTCTTAAATTGCTCTGCTACACTGTGTAACATTCTTATAATTAGTCTTACGAGTCTGGGACCATATTACATATTCATTTAACTGTAATCTTCTCTGCCAGTTTTAGACAAAAGCCTCACGTAGGCCTCTTCGAGAGTTGAATACCTGTAGTTGAATTCATTTGAAACTCAGATCTCGAAATTTATAAAATCAAATACAAATTCTTAGAATTTAATTTTAAAAAAATATCCCAAGCAGATCAAATAAAATGGAACCAAACTTGGTAAAGAGATGAAAATATTCTACAGTTCAACAGACGACTGCCTCGGTTTACTGAAGAAAGCAGAGCTAAAAACCCAAAACTTTATTAACAACTTAGAAAGGAAACATTGATCAGCATCTTCCACTCTGACAATTTATTACTTCAGTTCTACCCACAGCCAGTCATCTTAGTCGATGCACACACAGGACAAATTAACCCCCAAGACACCGGCCACTTTCCGGGGAACAGTAATAGTGGCCCAACTTTAGCCAGGTATTGATGTATCATGTGATGCATGTTGCTTCTGTACACATTTGGGGAAGGTCTGGCAGTAAAGACAACCTGCAACAGACCTCTAAGTCAGTCTTCCATTTTCTGTGGGTGGTTATGGTCTGTATTTGATGTTACGTCTGATGATCTGACCCTAGATCTGTGCCAAAGGGCAGCTGTTGCCATCAGAGGTAAAGAGCAGCGGTCAAACCAAACACAGGTCAGTGTATTAGGCAGAAAACATCCTTACTTTCCTGTCAGGGCAGCTGTCAGTCAAGCAGCTGACAATCCAATCTCTGAACCATCCCAGAGATGACTGAAGCTGAAGCTAACCAATCACATATCCAGTACAAACACGGGGAATCGGAACAAACCAACTGGAGATGGAGGGGTGTCATAGCTAGCACATTATCTTTCTGATTCAGTGGTACATTCAAGCTTGATAAGTTTAGTAATTTGGCAGTATTAATTATCTTTCATACCAAAACATGGTACAACATCGTCATTGTATATCCAATCTAAAGGGCTTTGGTCATTCTTGTCCTCTCAGTGAGAATCATTGCATTGTATTAATCCCATAAATTACTGTATGCACTTGTACTTAGACAACTCACAACTCAATCATTCCTCTGGGTGTCATTAAAAGCTCCCTTCCAATAATCTTGTTTGTCACTTTTCCCCAAGATCTTCATGTTTATCAGGACAAATAAACTGGCTTTAAATTCCTTAAATTCCACATAAGATAGATTCCCCCCCCCCCCCCCCTTGCAAAAAAAACAAACATGTTTGAGGATAACGGAACAAAGCAACCCTTCTGGTCAGAACATGAAATGGTGACATTGGACATGGTTTTAGTGGTTCGGCTGCTTTCTGTTGGCGTCGGTCCCTCCTTGCCCATACTGCAACATGCAGCGGCATCAGACGTACACAATCTGTTGTAGGCGCCACAACGCGTGCTCAAAATACAACCAATAGCACTTGAGATGCTGTGAATCTTTTCAGACAGGATAGAACAATAAAAAAAAAAAAGAGGTCTAAGGGTAGATTTCATTCGCTGGTTCCCCAAGGTTCTTAAGTGCTCTTCGCTTACAGCATCACGAGGACAGAGAGACGGGAGAGGAGGGGGAGGAGAGACATAAGACGGTTCAAAGGGTATTCAAGTAGATACGATGACTTCCTGGTTTTTAACAAAGAGGTGGTGATGTGGGGGGGTGTGGGGTGGGGGGGCCCAAAGCAGAACAAAAGGAAAACGGGTGACGGAAACCTTTACAATTAAACATTGTCAATAAATATACACAATGAAACATTCAGAGTTCCAGCTGTTATAATTCGTCTCCCACGTGGTTTTCTGACTGTTTTTTCTCAGTTTCTGTAAATGAAAGGAGAGACCAGGGTAAATACTGTGTTGTACTGAAGATGCGTTACAATAAAAAGGATTTTATCAAGAGAAATCAACGAAGAGAAAAGACAAGTGCTTTCAAACAGACAGTAGCTGAATAGTAAATGATATTCCTTTACATCCAACACATATTGCTGTTGAGATATGGCAAAGAATATTCTCTGTACCAATTCACACATGCGGAGGTAGTTACTATGGCAAAGCCTGTTGCTATGGCAGATGTACCTGTACTTGCTGTTTCATCTAAAGGCTGTGATTGGCTGGCTGGCTCTGGCTCCTGTCCAGTGGTCTCTTCGGTGGGCGGTGCCTCGCCCGGTGGTACCTCCTCTGAGCTTTCTGCTGGACAGGAAAAACGTCACCGTTAAAGGGCATGGAAACAAGCCACGCCCCCAGGAACTGCTCTGGGCCGCGTTTCCCAGAGTCGCCGAACTTCTCCGCGCTACGACGCTTCTCAAGGTATACCTTGGCGAAGGGACAGTTTTTCCTACGAGTGTTTCCCAGACTATCCCTTAGTGGGCGCCTGAAGATACATCGTTAGGTCCATCCCAAGATGCATCGTTAGAGGAGCTGTCCCTGGGCGCAGTGCTGAAAAAAGAATGAATCGATGCCGCACACATCGATGGCCATTCGTAAAGTCACAGAAATGACGTGCCAATATAATACGTGCTGTCTTAATTATTTTATTTCAGTCTAAATATTACCAAAAAGGAAGCTATGCCTCCGAAAGCTCATCTGCCAATGTATTTAAGAGTCAAAGCGAGACCTCGTGATAGTCCCAATTCATACATCAAATTACATTGCATCAAATAAAATATCCAAGAAAGAGCATGGATCGGATCGGGACATATAAGCCCCGTCGAGGATGTCTTGAAAGGCCAGGAAAAAATACTTTAATGATGATAGGCAATGATGATAGCAAAATGACCACTGATTTAGTTATCATACAAACAAAGGTATAATGCCCATATAAATTGCCCCTGTGGCAGTAGCATTCCCACGTTAGAATTCGCGCGGATACGATGACTAATTGAATCTATCAGGCACCGGTGTTGGCGCATGTGGCCTATAAATAAAACAAGGGTAACTGCACACATTGAGCGACATGGCAGATATGAAGAGGAAGCGTGTGATAGCGTTCACCAAAGAATAACTAGTGATCATGCTGGACGAGGTGGAGCAACCGAAGGCCGTCCTGTTTGGCGGCTACCAGTAGGGCCTATGCACAACTCCAGTAGGCTACTTCCTGAAATTAGACATGCTTCTCTATTTCCTGTCCTACACTTTGGATGAAATGATTATTCAGGAATTCCTGAATAATCATTTCATCCAATAGTGTAAGACAGGAAATAAAGAAGCATGTCTAATTTCAGGAAGTAGCCTACTGGAGTTGTGCATATAGCCCATTGAAGAAGGCTGCATGGGTGAGCATTGCAGCGCGGATGGCTGCTTCCACTCCCGGGCCACCCAGGGAGTGGACAGTCGTCAGCAAGAAATGGCAGGACTTCGCCAGTCAGGCCAAAAGCCGGAGGGCGGCAGTGCGCCGAGAGTCAGAGCACCGTGCCTCCCCTCACCCCGGAGGAGGAGAAGGCCCTATCGATCATCGGCCTCACTTCCCAAAGCATCACTGGTGGCCTTGATTTGGAGTCTGGAGAGGGCCCCTCCATCATCCAGCCCTCAGCTGAGTCACCCCAAGCCTCCCAGTCCTCTGGAGAGGAGACCCCAGCGCGGTCAGACTGCTCCACCCCATCGACGCACTCTCCTCCCACACACCCCATGACGCCCCCCCCCCGTGAGAGGCAGCTGAACACCATGGATGTGAGGTGCGACTGCAGCGAGGACCTCCTGGAGGTGGGGAGGCAGAGGCTGGGTGTGCAGCGTGAGAGGCTGGACCTCCAGAACAGGCAGAACAGGCAGCAGGCCCTAGCGGAGGCACAGTTTGTGTGGCCCTCCATATCAGTGCCCATCATTCTGCCAACTCCAGGTAGGCTAAGTGTGTATTTTGGATACTCTGTCTATTCCCACACTGCATGCATTCCATTCAATGTCGCTAATTGAATTTTCCTCCCTTGCAGATGATGCAGATGCCTGAGACACACTGCACACACTCACCACACACACTACATACACTTACCACACACACTACACACACTCACCACACACACTACACACACTACACACACTCACCACACACACTGCACACACACACCACACACACTACATACACTTACCACACACTGCCCACCCACTACAGTACACTGCGCACACACACTACATACACTCACCACACCACTCATCCTTCCTACGTGTTGCTACCTTGTCGTGGTGGGAAGGCTTGTGTGCCTCCATGACCATGAAGGCTATACTGGCGGGGGGACACACCCCCCAGCAGGTTCAACCATGCCGGGCAGGTTCAGGGTAGAGGCCAGACGAAAAGCAACAACTGGCCCTCCAGGTTGGGGGTTGGGCATGGGTCTAACAACCCCACCCCGGAAAAAGACAGCCTGTTACAGGACAAAAGTCTGAAGAACAAACCTGCCCATGTTTTTTCCCAACCAATATTAAACAAGTTCCCTTTATCCTGTATATTTGTCGTTTCTTGCCACATTACAGTAGAGGTTTTGAAGGCACACAATATAACAAACAGCCTTTGTAAGATCACTAAATACTGTGAATCTGTTAGCAAAGTACACTATAAGGACAACAGTATTGGGCCACCTACACATTACAACTTTCATGACATCCCATTCTAAATGAATAGGCATCATATGTACTTGGTCCCCCCTGTGCAGCTATAACAGCCTCCACTGTTCTGGGAAGGCTTTCTACAATATTCTGGAGCGTGTGTGAGGATTTTTGACTATTCATCTAGATGGCCTCATTGGATTAATCAATTCGCCAGGATATCTGTTAGCTCTAATCGCTCTTTGCTCTAATCGAGCTAAAACTATAATGGGATGAATGGAGCGCATCGCCAAGGGACAGCTTACGATGGGGTCCGACTGCCCTTCGTAACGTATCCCTTGGCTGTGGTATACCTTGGCTAAGAAGGCTCTGGGAAACAGCGCTTCGGCTCCAAGGAAGGCTAACGATGTATCTTCGGAAGGTACATCGTAAGGGCGATTTACGATGTACCTTGGGTGGAGCTGTTTCCCAGAGCCTTCATAGCCAAGGTATACCTTGGCTTAAGAAGGTTCTGGGAAACGAATCGCCACCTAGAGGTGGACCTAACGACGTTCTTAAGAAGCACGTAGCGCTACGATGCCTTAACGATGCCTCTGGGAAACGCGGCCCTGGACAGTGAGGCCATTTTGGTGTAGTGGCCAAGCTCTGTATTGCAAATCAAATGACGCCATGGGTGCCAACCCCCCCCACCCCCCCAAGCCAGAGTTTCACAGCTGTTTCTGTCCCTGTGTTTGTCTGTGGGGAGAGCGATGGGCGGGGCCAAGAAAACACTACCGCACATGTGCTGTGGACCTCAGACGTAGGATTCACAGTAACTTTTTCAGTGTGCGCGCTGGTCCAGCAACTTTCATTGGAACGAATGGGGCCGCCATCTTTAAAACGCCTTACCCAGTTCTCTTAACACATGCGTGTTTCAAATCAGCAAAGGCATGAATAACTCAATGGCTTCACTAGAGAACCAGAGTCCGCCCTCGCCTACCTTTTTCTACATTCTCCTCCTTGGGAGGAATGACCTTCTCCTCGGCGGTGCTGTTGGTTTTGCTTGACTTGGCGCCGTCGGCGCTGGTGCTGTTCTTGGCCTTGGGCCTGGCCTTGGGCTTGGCGAACTTGGCCTTGTTGAGTAAGTAGTTGACCTCGCGGTCCAGAAGGCCCAGTTTGGACTCCAGGTCTTTGGACAGCAGGACGGGCCTCTCGGTGGGGGAGCGCTTCTCTTGTTCAGCTACGGTGTCGTTCTTCCATGTCTGTGGGGGGGGGGGAGGGAGGGAGGGAGGGGTTATAAATAGCAGGCCTGCGGTTTCTAGGAGATTGAATAACACCACGGCGTCGGAGCTGGAGGGAAGGGATCAACAGGGGGATGGAAACCTTCCGGACCGCGTCGTCGTACCGTGGTCTCGTTGATGACTTTCTCCAAAGCCTTCAGCTCCACTTCAGAGAAGATTTGGTCGTCCTCTGGGATGAGTTTAGCACTCCTAGAAAAAAAAGTCAAATATCTCAAACATTTCTTAACTTATAGATTTAAGGATTTTTTTTTGTTAATAGAAAAATCCTTTAAAAAAGTTTCTTAACTTATAGATTTCTTAAGGATTTCTTAACTTAAGGATTCCTTAACTCGAGCGACATTAAACGCTACCCGTTTGCCTCATTCCAACTCTGGTCAAATCAAAATGGCGGCGAATTCACAACCGGCGAATGGGGCGGGAGGGTTCTTCACCTGAGGAAGTAGGAGGAGGTGTTCAGCATGCTCTCCAGGGCCGCCAGGCGGTCAGGCCACTTCCTGCGCTCGTCCACCCGGAAGAACATGCCCTTGCAGGCCTTCCTGAGCTCGGACAGCTGGTCCCGGAGCTCCCGTGTGGTGGCGGCGTAGCCGTGCTCGTCCATCCACTCCGACGCCTGGCTCAGCTTGGAGGAGACCTGCTCCTTCTCCTCCTCCGCCAGCACCAACAGGAACTCGTCCTGGTACAGCTTGTCCTGCGGGAAAGGGAGAGAGGATGGTTCAGTACCGCTGGAATAGAACACAGCCGAGAGAGGATGGTTCAGTACCGCTGGAATAGAACACAGCCGAGAGAGGATGGTTCAGTACCGCTGGAATAGAACACAGCCGAGAGAGGATGGTTCAATACCACTGGAATAGAACACAGCCCTGAGAGAGGATGGTTCAATACCACTGGAATAGAACACAGCCAAGAGAGGATGGTTCAGTACCACGGGAATAGAACACAGCCGAGAGAGGATGGTTCAGTACCGTTGGAAAAAAACACAGCCGAGAGAGGATGGTTCAGTACTGCTGGAATAGAACACAGCCGAGAGAGGATGGTTCAGTACAACTGGAATAGAACACAGCCGAGAGAGGATGGTTCAGTACCGCTGGAATAGAACACAGCCAAGAGAGGATGGTTCAGTACCACGGGAATAGAACACAGCCGAGAGAGGATGGTTCAGTACCGTTGGAAAAAAACACAGCCGAGAGAGGATGGTTCAGTACTGCTGGAATAGAACACAGCCGAGAGAGGATGGTTCAGTACAACTGGAATAGAACACAGCCGAGAGAGGATGGTTCAGTACCGCTGGAATAGAACACAGCCCCAGGAGGAAAAGTTTGGATCAAAATGGGGGAAATGGGTCTAGTATAAAAGAAAAGAGAACGACACCGTTAATTAGGAGGGTTGGAACCAAAACAGGATGTTGTATTAAAACAAGGGGGAAGCTGACATGTCACCTGATTATTTTATGTTTTGTTTTTCCTTTACTTTTTGCTACATGCTTGTTTGATGCGGCGTAAGTCTTCTGTGGGATTTTGATTTAAAATGTATTCTCTAGCATGTGTTTTTGTAATTGTGGAACTGTCAATAAAGATTTCTTGCACAAACTGTGTTTCTGAATCCAAACACTGACACACCCAAACCTACTAGCTTATAACGGATGTAGTACATTTAGATTAGATAAAACCTACTAGTTTATAATAGACTTACTAGTTTATAATAGATATAATAATAATATAATATAATAGTTTTAATAGATGTAGCACATTTAGACTGGACCAAGATTAAACAGTGGCTGCCTGTGTTAAAGGAATGTACTAGAAACATGATTTCAGACGGAAGCACGGTGAACATGAGATGCTTGTTTTACCTGCGTCTCGAATATAAACGCCTCCAGGCTGTTGAGCGACTTCTCCCTCTCCAGCTTCTCCAGGTCGCGGTCCGTCAGGTCTTGTAGCCTGAGTGACGAGCAGAATGATCATATTCAACTTTTAAAAACACACACAAACACACGTTCCTGGAATAAAGGTCTAGTTCTGTGAGAGAGCAGAGCAGGAGCGTACTTCTTCTTGGAGGAGGCGATCTGGTCAACGCTGGGGTCCACGATGTCGTTGACCAGCAGCTCCACGGCGACGTCCTCGGAGATCTTGGCCTTCTTCTGGGGTTTGACTTTCTTCTCCTCCGCCTCCTTCTCCGCCGTTTTCTCCTCTTCCGTTTTCTCCGTTTTGCCACCTTCCTTCTCCTCCTGCCCAAAACAGTGCTTTCAAAGTTTGTCTTCCTTCCTTCTCCTCCTGCCCAAAACAGTGCTTTCAAAGTTTGTCTTCCTTCCTTCTCCTCCTGCCCAAAACAGTGCTTTCAAAGTTTGTCTTGCGTTTCACTAATTAGTGTGCTTTCCAAAAGCAGTGTCACTAGAGTTCTCCTCAGGGATGTAACGATAACCGGTATAATCCTAAACCGTGATTAAATTTGATTACATTTATCGTGATAATTGTATCATTAAAACCGTGCTTGATTGCCCCGCTTTTGAAAAACTCACTGTAAATACTGTCCAACATCCACCAAAGCTAGCAACCGTCTCAAAGACGCATTATTTTAATGTTAATGCAAAAAAAAAGTGCATCGTGCTGCTAATTTTATTTGTGGTTTTCAATATAAAACTTGGTGAAATTATTACAGTGTGTGTATCGGTAGTTTTAGAAAATTTTAAGCACATTTTACAATACCGCGATAATACTGATAACCGTGATAATTTTGGTCATTATAATCGTGATATGAAATTTTTCACACCGTTCCATCTCTAGTTCTCCTCCATACTTTCTGAAACCCACTGGGACTGCGTTGTACATTTCAGCTGCAGCGCCGCAGTGTGAAGACAGAGCTCACCTGAGGAACATCCTTCCCGTCGGCTCCTCCTCCCTCCGTCTTGTCTGGCTCCGGGGCCTCCTCCTCAGGCTTCTCCCCCCCCGCCTCCGGGCTCTCCTCCTGGGGAGCCTCCTCCTGCTGCGGCGCCTCCTCCTGCTCCTTCCCCGCCTCCGGAGGCACCTCCTCCTCGTCCTGGGACATAGTTTGGAGGAATGAAGGATGAAAGACAATGGTGTGTGTGTGTGTTTGTGTGTGTCCGATCACGATTGGAAATACTACAGGGAATTGGAGGAACCCTGCTGTACATACAGTACACTGTACTCGTATCTTGCAGCGTGAACAGAACTTGCCGTTATGAAACATGAGATTTTCACTCAAGAAAGGAAAACGGTTACCTGAACTGGTTCGGTCACGTTTGGGCTGGGTTCTGCGGATCCGCCTCCAAACAGGCTGGAGATCGTGTTCCCAAGTTCTGTCCCGACAAAAAAAGAAGAAAGAACTAAGAAATGGAAAAACATCTGTGTGAAATAAGAGGTGATGTTGGTGTGTTGGGATTCATTTTATGCGAGCGCTAAACTCACTCGTCAAAGTTGATTCTTCTTCTTTCTCCTCTAGAATGGTCTCAAAGACCGACTCCACCTGAATACGGCAACCAACACTTAAAGTAAAAGTTCCTTCTTCAGAATTTTTAACATGCTCCAAAAGTCAAATTCAGCAGCTGGAGAAAGCGCAGTACCCACCCTGTCCAGCAGGAGCAGCCCGCTCTCATCCATGTTGAAGTGGGCCTTGATGCCCTTGGACTCTGCGTCGGCGTGCCTCTGGAAGCTGCTGCCCACCCCGGACAGCTTCACCGTGGTCAAGTTGAGAGAGCCGAACACACTGCCGGACCACGGAAGACAAACACGGGCCGTTGACTTAAGATCAAAACGTAAGATAAAAGTTAAGCTTAAGTTAAGCTAAAAGTTAAGCTTAAGTTAAGCTAAAAGTTCAGCTAAAAGTTAAGCTAAAAATTTCAGACAAATATTTATTCCTAAAACAGAACGGGATGGACCCCGGATCGATTGTAGCTCTTATAACAATTGAGACAAACTGCAGTGCATGCATATTGCACACCATACTGACTTTATGGATCGGTCCTGTATTTCCTAGATTACACTTAAGCGTATTTGCCGAAAAAAGCATCCATTTTCCTCCGTCTGTGCCTAGCAGTTACACTACCCCGGCGAAAATCCCCCGCGAATCCAGAAGCCTCGGAGGTACACCCCAGGGCTGCGTATTGGGCCCCGCTGCGTTGTGAGTCACGTACGTCGTCGTAGTCGCCCGTGGAAAACGCGGATCGTTTTCGCGGCTCAAACGCGTCGCCGTTGCAAAACGCGCATTCGTGTAACCCGGCCCTCAGACCCGAGACCCGAGGCGCCGGCTGTCGCACCTGAGGTCTTCCTGGCTCAGGAAGCTGAGGTCTCCGTAGTTGATGAAGAAGGAGAAGTCGTCGGTGTAGCGGTTGAAGGTGATGACCTTG
Organism: Borostomias antarcticus; assembly: GCF_949987555.1. Classification (NCBI taxonomy): domain Eukaryota; kingdom Metazoa; phylum Chordata; class Actinopteri; order Stomiiformes; family Stomiidae; genus Borostomias; species Borostomias antarcticus. Next base: position 56,443,170 of record NC_140234.1, on the reverse strand, counting down.
CGCTGGGGGTAGGGCGCCATCCGCTGGAACAGGACGCGCTTGTTGTGCTTCAGGCTCCGGCTGCCGTCCTCCTCCTCGGCCTCGCGGGTGAATTCCACCTGGGGGAGGGGGGAGGGAGAGACGCGCTCAGAGCCGACGCTAAGGGGGGGGGGGGGGTGAACTCCACCTGGGGGAGGGGGGAGGGAGAGACGCGCTCAGAGCCGACGCTAAGGGGGGGGGGGTGAACTCCACCTGGGGGAGAGGGGAAGGAGAGACGCGCTCAGAGCCGACGCTAAGGGGGGGGGGGGGGGGTGAACTCCACCTGGGGGAGGGAGAGACGCGCTCAGGGCCGACGCTAAGGGGGGGGGGGTGAACTCCACCTGGGGGAGGGAGAGATGCGCTCAGAGCCGACGCTAAGGGGGGGGGGGTGAACTCCACCTGGGGGAGGGGGGAGGGAGAGACGCGCTCAGAGCCGACGCTAAGGGGGGGGGGGGGTGAACTCCACCTGGGGGAGGGGGGAGGGAGAGACGCGCTCAGGGCCGCCGCTGGGGGGTGGGGGGGACAGGACAGCTTGTGTGTGTGTGTGTGTGTGTGTGTGTCAGGGTCCCAGCTGGTCCTACCTGGATGGGGAACACGGCGGCGTCTCTGACCAGGAAGGGTTTGACCTTGAAGGCCTTGCTGAGGGCGGCGGCCTGGTACACCGCCCCCATGGCCGCCGCCTCGTCCGCGTTGATGTTCTTCCCCAGCTCCTCCCTGAGACCAGAGACACAGTCAACACTAGACTGAACACCACACGGTCAACACTAGTCTAAACACACGGTCAACACTAGACTGAACATCACATGGTCAACATTAGACTGAACACACACGGTCAACACTAGACAACACCACACAGTCAACACTAGTCTGAACTCCACACGGTCAACATTAGTCTGAACACATGGTCAACACTAGTCTAGACACATGGTTAACACTAGTCTGAACACACGGTCAACACTAGTCTGAACACACGGTCAACACTAGTCTGAACACACGGTCAACACTAGTCTGAACACACGGTCAACACTAGTCTGAACACACGGTCAACACTAGTCTGAACAAACACAGTCAACACCAGACTGAACACATGGTCAGTACCAGACTAAACACAGTCAACACCAGACTGAACAGTCAAAATCAGACTGAACACAGTCAAAATCAGACTGAACAGTCAGCACCAAACTGAACACAGTCAAAATCAGACTGAACACACAAGTCAACACCAGACTGAACACACAGTCAACACCAGACGGAAGCATGAGTGAAATGAGAAGGCTATTGATGTCACCCAAAAGAGCCTTTACTACACTAGCTTTCCCTGCAGACTTGAGATCCTGGTGCTCTTCTGCTATTCGGGGTGAACCTCACTTACTTCCCCACAGCTTTGAGCAGGACCTCCTGGACTTTAGGGACTCTGGTGGCGCCGCCGATCAAGATGACCTGCTCGATCTCATCCTGTTGGGAGACGGACCAGTTCGTACATCAAACAAAACCACCGCGTCAGGGACTGGAACGTTATGGCAACACTGACTGATGCGATCTTCAGAGAATTTATTGCATGGATGATGATGAAGAGGATGATTATGACGATGAAGAGGACGATGACGGTGGGACTGACCAGGGACATCTCGGCAGAGCGGAGGGCCTCTTCCACGGGGCCGGGGACCCTCTCAAACAGGTCGGAGCACAGGCCCTCAAACTCCACGCGGGACACCTTGGCCTTGAAGTCTATGTCGTCCATCAGTCCCTCCACCTGATGAGACACACAGGTATGGAGAGCACGGCCATCTTTGAGTGCACAACACACAGGTACCAGAAGAGAAGATACATCCTTCACCCATTTCACCCATTTCTCTTAATGACAGACAGGTGTGTGTGTGTGTGTGTGTGTGTGTGTGTGTGTGTGTGCGTGTGTGATATCACAGTATTTCTTTCCTCAACACGAGACAAATGTAAGTATTATGTAATAACAACGTAGTTGTTTTGCTGACTGGATTTGTTCGCATTCCACACTGACTAAAGTACCAGAAGCTAGAGAACCAGAAGCTAGAGAACCAGAAGCTAGAGAACCAGAAGCTAAAGTACCAGAAGCTAGAGAACCAGAAGCTAGAGAACCAGAAGCTACAGAACCAGAAGCTAAAGTACCAGAAGCTACAGAACCAGAAGCTAGAGAACCAGAAGCTACAGAACCAGAAGCTAAAGTACCAGAAGCTACAGAACCAGAAGCTAAAGTACCAGAAGCTAGAGAACCAGAAGCTAGAGAACCAGAAGCTAGAGAACCAGAAGCTAGAGAACCAGAAGCTAAAGTACCAGAAGCTAGAGAACCAGAAGCTAAAGTACCAGAAGCTACAGAACCAGAAGCTACAGAACCAGAAGCTACAGAACCAGAAGCTACAGAACTAAACCCCAACGGCCAACGAAACCAGGAAAGTAAGCTGGAGGGAGGGGAAACCCAGAAGAGAAGAGGTCAACGCTCGAGGTCGCGCCGGCCTTGACGGCTCACCTGGGCCATGAACTCTGCGTTGGCGCTGAGCACGGTCTTCAGCCTCTGCGCCTCTTTGAGCAGCTTGGCCATGGCGCGGTGGTTCTGCCTCACGTCGTTCTTGCTCTTCTTCTGCTCGTTGAACAGCTTGGCCAGGTGGTCTCTCAGCCTCAGCTCCATCTCGAAGCCCCCCAGCGAGCGGTCGAACCTGGGGGTGAAAGGTCAACACGGCGCCCTTTAGACTGCCTTTTTATTTTGATATTGATTCCTAATGTTCAATCGTATTCTGAAAGACGGTTACGACAGGCTCACAATGGATGACGATTGAATGGACATTGATTACTCGCTCATTGATTTTATATTTCTGGGTCGCAAACAACGCACACTTCTGGACTTTAGTTTTCAGAAAATGGGAAAGGAATCTCTTTTTACTTGTTTTTTTGCACTGTATTATCCTGCTTTTCCCAAATAAAGATATTTAAAAAAAAATAAAATAATAGACAGCATTTTTAGGTTTTACAACGTCTGAGAGATGTAGTTACCAATCTGTTAACTATTCTGAATTCTGATTCTGATTAATTGAGCTAGCTGTCCGAGGCCTGATTTTTTTTTTACGCATTCAAGTTTCATCACTTGTGTAATTTTACATTGCTCTAAATTGTAGTTACAGTAAGTGGGGGCTCTTTATGGCTAGGAGCAAGCGTATTGTACGTTACGGCTGTGCTGAGTACTGTGTTGGCCGACTAAATGGTAAATGGTAAATGGACTGCACTTATATAGCGCTTTTCCACCTTAGCGGCACTCAAAGCGCTTTACAATTGCCTCTCATTCACCCATTCACACACACATTCACACACCAATGGCGGCAGCTGCCATGCAAGGTGCTAACCTGCTCATTGGGAGCAATTTGGGGTTAGGTGTCTTGCTCAAGGACACTTCGACATGTGGACAGTCGGAGCTGGGATTCGAACCGCTAACCCTTCGATCATTGAACGACCCGCTCTACCTACTGAGCTACAGCCGCCCCAGACTAGCGCTCTCTGGACTCACCCAACACCTCTGATCTGCAGCTGTGGCTGGACACCCGTCTCTTTGGTCTTCACCGTCTGGTACGTGACGATGGTCGCCACGGTGTTACCAGACCCCATGTCATAGAACATCACGTTCTACAGTGGGCAGAAATAACAACACTTGGGTCAACTGTGAGGATCAGAATATTTGTCCCGGGTTTAAATTGTCGATTTTTATCACGACTATTTTCACCTGCGATATTTTCAGGAGTGAGGAGTTTTCCAATGAACTAACTCAACATGCTATACAAAAAGTAAGAGTAGTAGTGCAGTTTTGAGCATCTTTAGATTGAAATTCTACTCTGTTTTTAAAGAATCAATCAATCAATCAAAGCTTTATTTGTATAGCGCATTTCATACCCAGAGGCAACACAATGCGCTTTACAGAGAACTAGGGAGGTGGGCATACGACCCACCCCTACATATTCCAGAGGGAACCAAAAAAACAGTATCACCCGGGGGCCAGATAAGTGAGCTGTAAAAATTCTTCCCTGACCCCTCTCAACAAGGCGATCGAGCAAGCTCCTGGATTATGTTTGTCTACCAGCTAAGAACATTTATAAAGCAATAAATAACATAAAATTACATTTACATAAATTACATTTACATTACAAATAACATTAAATTACATAAGAGAGGCTAAAAACATCATAGGAGAGACATGGCAAACACTGGTGTATGTCTGTGTGTGTGTGAATGTGCCTGGGCCCAGATAGAGGCAGGGGTTGGGGTAGGGAGGATACGGACCCGGGTGAGGGGGAGGGGGAGGGGTTAACGAGTGACAGGTTACCTGTGCTGTGCTGTTGATGTCTTTCCTCCTGAAGACCCCGTAGTTCAGGGCCACGGCCGTGTTGTCGTTGATGAGCTGAAGGACCTTCAGACCGGCCATCTGGGCCGCCTGCAGGACTGCCCTGCGCTCTGCCTGATTGAAAAACACCGGCACGGTGATCACCACGTCTTTGACGGGCTGCTCTGTGGGCGGATGGGAGACAAAACAGCACCGTCAACGTGGGAGAATAGTTTTTGGTTTTGTTTTTCACACAATAACGAACCTGTAAAGAACAAACCTGCGAATTCCTGAGCGAGTTCACTTGAGTAGTTCAGAACCATTCCCAGCAGCTCCTCTGGCGCGTAGCGCATGTCTCTGTAACACACACACACACACACACACACACACGTTTTTGTTGCCTCTTTTTAACTGCCCTGCGATACAATTTCTATATATGATATGTTAAACACACATATCCTATACAGTAAATGATACTGAGCCCACAAGCACATTTCTGAAACACCCTCATCTCATTACTGACCCACAAACATCCTTGAATGCTCGCATGCTTGACCCTCTTCCTCAAACAACAAGGGGATACCCTACTGTATATTAAACCTGAGAATTAAACGACAGACGGATGATGTTCAATGAGGAAAAAGCACCTCAGGACAAACTTACTGTGAGTTCTGGAAGTAAACGGTGCCGCGCTGCTCGTCCTCAGCGAGCTGGTGCTCGGAGAAGCGCTTCTGGTACAGCGCCACCTGGGGGTTGTCGTACTTCTTACCCAGGAGGGAGCGCAGGTGCCGGTAAACAAACTTGGGGTTCTTCACAGACTGAGGAGGAGAGAGAGAGAGACAATACAAGACTGAGGAGGAGAGAGAGACAATACAACAGCAATTATCTATCTATCCAGCCATCCATCCATAGTACCTACTTATCTATCTATAGTACCTACTTATCTACCTATCTATCCATCTATAGTACCTACTTATCTACCTATCTATCTATCTATAGTACCTACTTATCTACCCATCTATCTATCTATCTATAGCACCTACCTACGTACCTATCTATCTATCTATGGTGCCATTTAATTAGTGGCTGACATGCACACTTTGTATCCTTGGATGGATGGATAATAATCTATCTATAGATATCCATCCATCAATCCATCCATCCATCCATCCCTCCATCCCTCCATCCATCCCTCCATCCATCTCTGACTGTCAAGATACCAAAAAAACGTATACCGATTACTTCATTCTCAAAGAGATTTCTGAGCACACGTGTAGCGATATTCAAAGACGTGTGAGTATGATGTCACAGAAGGGCTCTCACCACTCCTAACGCGCCGTCTCCAAACAGGCGCTCGTTCTCTTTCAAACACACGGCCACCGGGGTTTTCCTCCTGGACTCCCTGAGACAAACAACAACAGCATGAATCAGCACTCTGTTACTGTACACTTCTGAACACGTTTGCACACTTCTCAACACATTTGCACACTTCTCAACACATTTGCACACTACTCAACACATTTGCACATTTCTCAACACATTTGCACACACTTGCATACCAGCACTTGCATACAAGCAGCAATTCAGACTTATATTCAAATATTATCAAGGGTGGACCAGATAAAACAACTCACACTTAAATGGTCATACGAGAATGCTTCCAACACAGTTATTAATTAATATCTAGGCCTACGGTATAAATCAAAGCTTTATTTGTATAGCGCATTTCATACCCAGAGGCAACACAATGCGCTTTACAGAGAACAAGGGAGGCGAGCATATGACCCACCTCTACATATTCCAGATACGGTAGTGACAGTTAAAGATACAGTAGCACTCACTTGTTCAGCACGATCTCCATTGGCACACCAGGTTTAACTATCGCTATTTTCATCCATTCACTGCCAAAGTCGACTGACATGACTGCTACGGAGGCTGCAACAAGTCACAAAACGATATGAGATGGGCAACGCACAGGGCTTCACGAGATGTTTAAGAGGATTTATCATATACAATAAAAATGATTGTGAAAGTGTGAGCTAATTACATTAAAACGTAACACTACAATCAGTAGCAACCTCTTCATCTGTGATATACATCTTTAGGAACGAGTAGAATATTATGTGACGTGGGCTATAAGCTCCATAATTATCCGTCAGTGGACTTCTAATGCCGTGTATTATGCCGTGTCTTACCCGTGGACGTGGGCATGAGAGCCACGACCAGGCAGAGGAGAGCACACGTTGTCGGCAGGCTCCTCATAGTGACCTGAAAAAAAGCCAGAGAAACGCTGATACAAATCCTCTCTGCTGAGACAGACAAACCAAGTGTTTTCAATGTCATTTTGTGGGTTTCGTTTTTAAATGAGTTCATCAATCATATCGCATTACAATCTCATTTTCATAAGACGACCGGGCTCAACGTCCTTTCGCACGCATCAGCAGTTAGGAAGTGAATGTTTCAGGAAGGAAAGAGAAGAGCGACAGGCAGTGTGGGCTGTGAAGTCAGTCACACTCTCCATCCCCTCTTATGCACTGACAGTTGAAACAGAGGGACTTACCTACCTAGACATGCCAAACATTGCTTTTTAATTGTCTTTTTTAATCACTACACTCAGTGTGGAGGAGAGATCCCCCCCTATCGAAGAACGTTGATGTCAGGACAGCTTTTGAGCCATCTTTCGTCGCAGGCTCAAAACTCATCTCTTCAAGAAGTACTACAACAATCCTCCCACCTAAGCACTTATTGTATTATATTATATTGCACTGTACTTTAGATTGTGATTCTTGCACTTTGCCTTCAGCACTAGATTATGCTCTTAGTCACTTGTTTTAGAAAGAAGATGCACTTGTGAGTTCTGGCAAGTAGTAGTACATTGGCTCTTCCTACGTTAAATGCAATTATTGTTAGTCGCTTTGGATAAAAGCGTCTGCTTAATGACTGTAATGTAATGTAAATGTAACGTGGTATGAGTTCATCTATTGGTTAAAGAATATTTCCGTTATCATCACCACAACACGTGTAACTGTTGATGGGGACAGTGTGTGATAATGCACTTCAGGTGTCATTCCTCCTGATAGTGAACCTGCAATACATCTAATTGGCCAGTCCACACGTGGCAACTCGTAACCACCTGGGCTCTTCACCTGGGCTGATTGCATCTGTCTGTTGAAACACCGGCCATAAGAGCAAACATGATGACATCTGGTGGAGCTAATGCTAGCAGCTATGGCTACATGTTCTGCTTACACAGGGCCCATCCAGCCAGCTATAGTATTACTCAGTTAAATGGGACTATTAGGCCCGTGGTATGTCTCGTTCAAGAGTAGAGTACAACAAAGGCAGGCCACTTTGCCAGGCAAGAGCGTGGAAAGTTCTAGTCTCACTGAAGCATGAATGGTATGGAAACGTGCGGTCTCGCCATTCAAAACAGACTGAGCAGTCCTGAGTTGGGTTCTGGAAACGAGTTGAGAGAGCTGGTGAGGGTTAGATGCTCTATCTAGAATGCTGGATAGGGGATACCTGTCCGGATGGATGGGAAACCAGCAATGGCTTCAAAACATACCTGTCATTTCAATAGACTTCACAACGTTTGCTGGCAATTGTTTGCCAATAAACTTGTAGCCATCTAAGCTGCTTGCATGTAGCAGATTGCTCAAAATCTAGCTATTAAAAGACAAATTAAACAAAGCTATGCTGTCAATTAAAATGCATGAATGGCAATCAACATCAACTTACCTTTTAGCCTGCTAATAGAGCAATTAGCCAACTAGCCTGCTAGTTCACACTTGATTAAAGGGAGGATACCATACAAATGTCGCAGCGAATCCTTCCAGATGATTTGCGTGGTACACTTTTGTTTTTCCGTTCGATCCAAAAATGACACCGGAGCCACACTGATAGAGGTCTCCTCTGGACTCCCCCGTTATCACCGGCTTGCTCGCGACACCGGGCCCAGGACGCGGCGTGATCTCATTGGACCCACCGGAGCTGAGGTTTGGCGGAGGCAGAGCTGTGACCTTCGACCCCACAGACCCCGCCCCCCCCCGCTCCATGCGCACGGCGCCGATTGGTCCACGTGCAGCGTCAGCGTGGAACATAACTCTTTGTCCTCATGTGATTGGTCCACGTTGAATTCATGGGCGTGGAAGGTATGACTAAATTGACGCCTATTTCCAGCGATTGCTTCATTTGTAGTCCAAATGCTTGTCATCTTGTACCAAAATGCACATGTTAATAATAATAATAATAATAATAATAATAATTATTATTATTATTATTATTATTATTATTATTATTATTATATCAAAAAATACAACTTTATTTGTATAGCATTACAACAGGAAAATTACATGCACAGAGTGCTTCACATAAAATGAACATAAAAGCAGGGTAAATAAGATGGAAAATAAAACAAAAAGATGAAGATAAGAAATCAAGTAAAGTGCAACATTTTATAAAGATCGGATCATAGGATGGAAAATAAGACCCAGTGAAACTCGCGCCTAATCAGAAATTCCTCTGTCTCTAGTGTAGCCTGATGTGTCTATTCTGCTGTGAATAGTGTTTTAAGCTTCTGAAGGCTGACTTCCATGAGCAGTCATTGGCCCTGTCCTCGTTGACAGGTAAGATGACCGATGTATATACATTTTGTCTATTCCTCTGCGAACAGTGTGCTACCATGTTATCTAAAAGACAGTACAGGAACCTTCCTGTATAATCTCTGATACTGTATCATCCAGAGCAGCATCCATATTCTCTACAATCATCACCACTGTCTTGAGGGCGTTGAGCTCCAGGTTGTTTTGGCTGTACCAGGACAGCAGCTTGTTGATCTCCCACCTGTAGGCACACATGTCACCATCGGAGATGAGACCGATGAGGTGTCATCTGCAAACTTCAGGAGCTTGACAGACCGGTGGCTGGAGGTGCAGCTGTTCGTGTACAGGGAGAAGAGTAGAGGGGAAAGGACGCAGCCTTGGGGGGAGCCTGTGCTGATTGGTCCTAGAGTCAGAGACAGGCTTGCCCAGTTTCACATCCAGCTTCCTGTCAGACAGGAAGTCTGTGATTCACCTGACAGTGGGGTCGGGCACACGCATCTGGGAGAGCACGCCCTCCAGAGTGAGCAGGAGGATGGTGTTGAGAGCAGAGCTGAAGTCCACAAACAGGATCCTGGCGTAGGTGCCTGCGGACTCCAGGTGCTGGAGAATGTTGAACGGCCATAATGTTCCAAAGGGCCATGTGATCAGGATGGTGGCGCCAGGCTACAAAAACCTACCTGGCAAAAATAAATTGGATTCTGATGCATAGCTCAGGAGGTAGACTAGGTAGGCTGGGGGTCGCAAGGTCACCGATTTACTCCCAGAGTGTGCTGAAGTGTCCTTAAGCAAGGCACTGACACATAGTACCATATTTTGTTGCATACAAGTGATCTGCATTTCATTCCATTACGTTGCTCCCTAATGCCTTCTTCTTTGCAGGTCTGAGATCGACACATAGCTTTGTGAGAGAGAATGAACAGGTGTTTCTTGGGTAGAAGTCAAAACCCCAAATCGTGTTCTCTCCTATATCCTCTGCTTTGCAAAGGAGGGACAAGCACAATAAATTGAACAGAGAACCAAGAACATGTTGACTGATGGAAGATCTAATAGATTTCTTCTGGCATTGACTATTGTAACTCGCTTTTCCCTGCTTTGAGTCAGTCTGCCCTTGGTGGTCTGCAGGTAATTCAAAGTGCTGCTGCAAGACTCCTCAGTAGGTCTAATAAACGGTCTCATATCAAGAAAACGAAACTGGCCCCACTTACTTCTGCTAACGCTGAGACACAGATGTTCATACTACTCAGATCCCTCCACTGTCTTCCTGTTGCCTATAGGATCCAGTTTAAGATCCTTACGATGGTCCGGCCCTTGTGTATGTGACTGAACTACATCCACACTGTTTACTTTTTTGTTGTGTTGTTTTTGGGGGGTAATGTTTTATGCTCTGCTGCTTTGTACCTTTGTTTTTATCTTCTCTGTGAAGCAATTTGTGACCATGTCTGAGAAAAGTGCTTTATAAATAAACGTTACTTACTTACTTACTTACTTACTTACTTACTCACTCACTCACTCACTCACTCACTCACTCACTCACTTACTCACTCACTTACTTACTTACTAGATTCAGCCTGCCAAACAGGGGCGGTTAATGTGGAGGTGCTCCACTTTCCTGCCTCCTGTGTCTTTAAAACCTATAACATCTCATTTGGAAAAATTACAGTCCATGTTTGCTGTTTTTGAGTGAAGGGTCTCTTTAACATAGGGTGAGTTCAATCTGAAAATGATGCGCACAGTTTTGCTATGGTTTCCAGGTTGAACGGCATGTATCCTGTTTCTTTGGTGTCTTATCAGATGGCCAACTCAGTGTCGTGCAACTATGCCCTCGTCTCTGGACCAATAGCTCCATGCTCCAGACCTACAACGAAGAGGCTTCTGGTTCTGGAGGTGGTCTGTACGAGCTTCTGAAGGTGGTCTGTATAGGGGGTTTCTGAAGGTGGTCTGTATAGGTGTGCAACAGGCTTTGAAGAAGGTTTTCTCTCGTTTGGTGGCTGTTTTAGAGGTGTTACCCAATCAGCAGTCTCATATATAAACCCCGCCGTATCTTCTTAGCTTCCAGGCAAGGCAAGGCAAGTTTATTTATATAGCACATTTCAGCCACAGGGCAATTCAAGGTGCTTTACATGAGACATTAAAAGCATTAAAACAAAAAGCAAGACATTATAGACATTTAAAACAAAAGGCAGGACAAATTAAAAGCATTAAAAAAAAGCAAGTCATTATAGACATTTAAAACAAAAAGCAGGACAAATAGAATACAGGAATAAAAGTTACAGTGCAGTATACTGATAAACAAAACTGCTCTTAGAAAGCAGTGGCAAAAAGAAAAGTCTTCAGGCTTGTTTTAAAAGAACCAAGAGTTGCAGCAGACCTGCAGTTTTCTGGAAGTTTGTTCCAGATATGTGGGGCATAAAAACTGAACACTGCTTCTCCATGTTTTGTTTTAACTCTGGGGACAGAAAGCAGACCTGTGCCAGACGACCTGAGGGGTCTGGATGGTTCATAGCATATGAGCAGATCAGAAATATATTTTGGCCCTAGACCATTCAGTGCTTTATAAACCAACAGTAGTATTTTAAAGTCAATTCTTTGACAGACAGGAAGCCAGTGTAAGCTGTCTGATCGTTTTTTTAGAGAGACCTGTATACATGCCGTTACAGTAGTCGAGTCTACTGAAGATAAACGCATGGACAAGTTTTTCCAAATCCTTCTGGGACATAAATCCTTTGATCCTTGATATATTCTTCAGGTGCAACGCTTGTGTAACACACAAGGTGTTCAACGCACCACCGTTTCCTTCTCGATGGATGTTTTGTGGCGGCTGAATATACATCCATGGGCTGAACTCACCCATAGTAAGGGGGGGGGGTCTCACGTGACTGTGAGTATCACGTGACTGTGAGTATCACGTGACTATCACATGATTTCCGAACGAACCAAGGCAGAGCAGAGCAGAACACAAACTGGAAAAATGGCTGCATTTTTACAGTGGAGACGATTTGTATTTTTTGATAAAGAGACAGTGAAAGACGCTGGAGATAATGGGAAAAGCTTCGCACTCCCCGTTGGGATCACAGCTTGTGATTCTGGCCGGGGACACATCGTTCTGGGAGATATCCTTTCTTTCAATGCTTGTAGCTAGCGAGCTGTAGCTAACGTTATCCAGCTAGAAAGCTAGTTAGCTAGTTGTTGTTGTTGTGGTTAGCTTAGCTTATGCTAGCCAGGAAAGTACCTCGCTAATTAGCTGAGTTAGCAACATTATAGATAGGCTACAGCTAGTCAGTGTAATAAATGTCGATGCCCATGATCGTGCAACGTGACATTTGCTGTGTTTGCATTCAAAGGGTACATTCACTGTTATGACATGCAGAGAATCAACACTTAATACTCTCTATGATGGTGTATTTATACCGTTGTTTGCTCAATATCTGTTTATAAACGAACATAGCCTACATGTAGGTATGGGTAGCCATTAGCCAAGAGGGGAAGGAGATTGGATGACGCTGGTTCGATACCTGGACAGGTAGAAGTAGAGAACTACTAACGAGACCAATGTGCCCTTGTGCAAGACACTTAACTTCAGTTCAGTTGAATTGCTTTTCATAACTTACTCTCTTTAGAACTGTGTTTTTCGTTCCATAGTCAAAGTTTATAGTTTAAATAGCCCACTTTCCACTGTGGGCTAAACTTAGTGCTTGAACTTCCAGGGCCTCTGCACCCTTTCCGCTGTGCTTGGCTGGGCTGAAACAAGGCTTCGTCAGAAACACAAGCCCTCTCTAACAGGCAGGGCCTGTAATCTTCTTTGGGGCTATTGTAAGCCAAAGCATGTGATTTTAATATCCGTATCCAGTGCTGTACGAGCCTTGACCCGGAAGTACATATGGACGGTCAGATTTGGTTTTTGACCCGATCCCTGCAGCTGACTTCCTTCCAGGCGTACAAGCTGCGGGTCACACACCTCTACCAGCTGAAACAGCACAGCATTCTGGTCTCCGTTGGCCAGGATGAACAAGGAATCAACCCCCTGGCAAGTGTCATATTCCCAAAACGTTTTGGAGAACCACAGAGTACTGTTTGTGTAATTTGTTCATTAGTTTCAGTTTTTCATGTTTTCATTCAATACTCATCAACTTTATTCAACTCATGGCAGCTGGCTGAGAACTGAAATGCATGAACATTTACAATATACACAATATATGCAATAAACACATATACACAATAAACACACATACACAATAAACAAACACACATACACAATAAACAAACACACATACACTCCAACCTACACAAACAACAACATTGCACACTGAGCATTATATCAGTGTGGAGAGTGTCCTGGTAGCAGGATGCCTTGCCTATTATGATCCAGCAGGTGCACTTTGGGGCGCTTTCAATCTGGTGGGACATGGTCTCTGTTAGGTTTCCATGCCACACTGGGCAGGTGTACACCAGTGTGGGGCAGACATACCCAGAATGCATTGTCACCATGTCCAAGATGGCCACACCAGACCTCCTTAGCCTCCTCAGAAAGTGCAGCTTGTTGTTGGCTTTCTTGACAATAGCAGCGACTTGATGGTTCCACTGTAGGTCTGACTGGATTAGGAGTCCAAGCACTTCTACAGTCACAGGACTGGCACGTTACAACAGGTTTTGACCCTTTGTCTGGGTGGTTTTGGGGTGATTTGAATCTGTGTTGGGTCTGATGTACAGAGGAATGGTATTTGTCTCGCAGGTAAAAGTATGGAACCTGGACAAGCGAGACAGTGGGAATCCCCTGTGTACCAGGATATTCCCAGCCATTCCTGGGAACAAGCCAACAGAAGTGTCCTGTCTAAGTGTTCATGAGAACCTCAACTTCATGGCCATTGGTGAGCAGCATTTCAGTTGTACGCTCCCAACTAACAACTGTTCATTTCTGTTTCATGCATTTGCTCCTTGTCATAAATTGATAATTGTTGACCGATTGTGATTGCAGGGTTCACGGATGGCAGTGTGGTGTTGACCAAGGGTGACATCACCAGGGACAGACATAGTAAGACCTTAACCCTGCACGAAGGCACCTGTCCAATCACGGGCCTCGCTTTCCGTCAGGCCGGCAAGGTCACTAACCTCTTTGTTGCCACTCTGGAAAAAGTTCACGTAAGTTCTCACTTCATCTTTGGAGTTCTATGATCTAAAGGGAATTCAAGTCCTAACCTCCTGAACTAAGGTTCATTTCATTTCAACACACTCAATTCATGCAGAGAAGTGCAAAGCCAAAGAAATAACGATTCATCGAAACTCCAATTGAACTCCGAACTAAACTCATGCAGTGAACTGACTTTTTAACCCCCCCTCCCCCCTCTCAGTGCTACACTCTTTCGGTCAAGGAGTACCCCAAACTGGAGCTGGACACCCACGGCTGCGCGCTGCGCTGCTCCTCCCTCACTGACCCCTCCCAGGACTCCCAGTTCATCGTGGCGGGGGACGAGTGTGTGTACCTGTACCAGCCCGACGAGAGGGGGCCCTGCTTCGCCTTCGACGGCCACAAGCTGCTGGCCCACTGGCACCGGGGCTATCTGCTGCTGCTCACCAGGGACACCAAGTCACCCAACAAGTGAGGGGAACGATGACACAGGCTTGCACACGGGGCTGGGCGATGGGGACAAAATGTGACATCTCTTTTTTTTTTTTCAGTGTTATGGACGATTTGTGATTTTAGTTGTTTTTGTTTCTGTTTACATGGACGCAAGAGAACATGATTCGAAAATAGTTTTCTTCATAAGACTGACCTTTTTGTCTGAGAGAATAAACTGTGGAAACACTTAGTGGCATTCAAATAGGCCTCATTTAAGTAGGCCTCATTCAAATAGGCCTCATTCAAATAGGCCTCATTCAAATAGGCCTCATTCAAGTAGGCCTGTGTCATTCAAATAGGCCTCATTCAAGAAGGCCTGTGTCATTCAAGTAGGTGTACGGCCTACGGCACCTGAAGTTGCATGTGTGTGTTGTGTGCCATGTCACTGTCACTGTGGCCACCGTCACTGTTTTGTTTTTTAGTCTTATGATGGTCTTGAGTTTCAATCACAAAACATGCTCCAAGGCACTCTCTTTAAAAAAGTGAAAATGCCTTTATTGTCATGGCATGGTCATAATAGACTTACAAACCACCTCCCATGCATCTGACTCCCCGAGGAAAGCTTGGTGCCTTATGACCATGCGATGATAATAAAGGCATTTTAATTCTCTTAAAGAGAGTGCCCTGGAGACATTTTTACTGATGTTTATCCTTTTCCAAAGGGCACCTCTAACAAACCTCTATTGAGGAAGGAAGCGCTCCTAGCCAAACATGTTTTTTAAGTCTTCGGTTTAAGTTTGAAGACATGCTATCCTATGAATATCTGCCCTTTTGCAAGTGTTCTTAGAAATTAGATTCGTCCTTATAGGATGATTCAAGATTCATTTATTTGTCCTGAGGGAAATTTGTCTCGGACATACATGGTGATGATGGTCTTGATAGTAATGCCCATTTTGAACTGTAATTGAATAGCACTCGTGTAAAGGCCAGAGTAATTGAATGCCTATTGTGGGTACCTGTCTTCAGACCTGGATTTGGGAGCAGAGAGACTTCTCCGTCTGAGAAACAGGTCCTGACCATCTACGACCTGGACAACAAGTTCATCGCCTACAGCGCCTCTTTCGATGACATCGTCGACGTGCTGGCGGAGTGGGGGTCCTTCTACATCCTGACTAGAGACGGCAAGATGTTTGTCCTGCAGGAGAAAGACACTCAGACCAAGCTAGAGGTGAGCGGCTCGAAGGGTTTTATAATAGTTCCTTGAGAACTGGTTCTGGAGCCAGTGGCCCATAGGGCAGGAGCCTATCTCCTGATTCCTTAGCGTGAGGCAGCTTGTTCACCCCCTGGACATGACGCTAGTATGACACAGGGACTCACCCCCCCAATCCAACTCTTGATGCTGAGTGGCAAGCAGGGAGGCATTGGGTACCATTTTTTTTTATAGTCTTTGGTATGACTCGGCCGGGGATCGAACTCATGACCTCCCAGTCTCAGGGCGGACACTCTAACCACAAGGCCACTGAGCTGGTATTATAATAGTTGAACCCGTCATAAATGTGCAAGGCTCTTAATCACTCTGTCTCTGCCGCTAGATGCTTTTCAAGAAGAACCTGTTTGTGATGGCCATCAACCTGGCCAAGAGCCAACACCTGGACAGTGACGGCTTGTCGGAGATCTTCAGGCAGTACGGCGACCACCTCTACGTGAAGGGGGACCACGACGGAGCCATCCAGCAGTACATCCGGTACGACACTAACAGACCACACCGCTTTAGAGGTGTCGCAGCCGGAGATACAGCAGACTTCCACCAACTCGCAGTTACATTCGCCAAAAAACGGACTTAATGGTGCTTCAAAAATCATCCTGGAGCTCATTTAATTTATATTTTCATTTTCATTTTCATTTTCATTTTCATTTTCATTTTCATTTTCATTTTCATTTTCATTTTCATTTTCATTTTCATTTCATTTCAAACCTTAATTTAAACTTGTGGGGCAGTTAAGGTTTCCCTCATTTCCAATGCCGACGAGCTCACAAGCAAACACAAACGTCAACGAAACGTGAGCAATTTACAACAATAATCCAATCAAGATCCAAAACAGTGACAAGTTGATGAACGAATGTCTAGAGCCACGGCTCTGAACTCCGTATGGGAGGGAAGCAGCTCTAGCTTCAATGTCTGTTGGAGAGAGTTCCAGGTATACGGAGCATTAGGGCTGGGTATCGATTCAAATTTCAAGAATCGATTCGATTCCGATTCACAAGGTTCAGAATCAATTATCACGATTCGATTCGGTTAGTGTTACTAAAACCTGTTTTTTTTTTTAGCTGTAACCTTAATTACATGACTGCCAAGTTATGCAACACATCAATACTAGGGCTGGGTATCGATACTGATTTCCATAAATGAATGAATCATTGAATGAATTAATGAACTATTAATTCCTTCATTTATTCATTCATTCATTAAATAGATCCATTAAAGATCCATTTTGGGATTCATGAATCGATTCTGAATCATTTGATTCAAAATCGATTCAGAATCGATGAATCGATTTTTTATTAAACCCAGCCCTACGGAGCATCATCATCATTGAGCTCAGCATTGACACCCGATTCTCCATCTCCCTCTCAGCACCATCGGGAAACTGGAGCCCTCCTACGTCATCAGGAAGTTCCTGGATGCCCAGAGGATCCACAACCTGACGGCCTACCTGCAGGCCCTCCACCGGCAGTCCCTGGCCAACGCCGACCACACCACGCTGCTACTCAACTGCTACACCAAGCTGAAGGACAGCTCCAAGCTGGAAGAGTTCATCAAGGTGAGCGCACGACTCGGAAACATCCAGAAGATGCATGAGAAATGTTTTAAACGGGGCGAATACGAAGCTCACGATGGACTTGGGATGTTTGGTTGTCATTCTTGCTGGGAGTAGATGGCTGTTTGATGTGCAGCGTTCCGCGGTTCTCACTGATCTCGTCCTCCTCACAGAGCAGTGAGAGCGAGGTCCATTTCGACGTGGAGATCGCCATCAAGGTTCTGCGGCAGGCCGGGTACCACAGCCACGCCGTGTTCCTGGCCGAGCAGCACATGCACCACGAGTGGTACCTGAAGATCCAGCTGGAGGACCTCAAGGTTGGGAACTCAACCTTCAGCTGGCGGAGGAAGTGTTTTAAGATGAGCCGTCAGAGCTAGATCTTCTAGACCAGCCCCCCCCCCTATTGGCCAGATCTCTTGTCCGTCATAAAATGGCCTCGGATAAAATCACAGGCTAAACTCAGTATTGAATTGAGGCTGGGATGGGAGATGGTGGTCAGAGATGCTATCTTTGCCCGCGTGCATTTTTGAACCCCGCCCTCTTTATCGCACACTGCTTGTAAACGATCGTAATGGTTAAGATCGCAATTAAAGCGTCGGTTAACAAAACGGCGCCCGCATCGTTAAGAGTGGGCCGCCGGAAAAAAAGTATCGACTCCCAACGCTCTCGTTTCCCGCGTTCCAGAACTACCAGCAGGCCCTGCACTACATCGGGCGGCTGCCCTTCGAGCAGGCGGAGAGCAACATGAAGCGCTACGGGAAGACACTGATGCACCACGTCCCCGAGGCCACCACGCTGCTGCTCAAGGGACTGTGCACCGACTACCAGCCCAACCAGGACACCACCGACAGGGACAGCCTGGACAAAGGCCCCGCTAACAAGGTCCGCCATCCACACCGGCTCCAAAAAGCTTCCATAATGCCACTTGTGCTATTTTTAATAGCAATTAACAGTTGGAGCCTACAGACGAATAATCATATATGTGGCGTTTACATTCATAGTTGTGTTAGTGTTTTGTAGTCTGTGTCTTATGCCTTTTACATCAAAAAGTTAGATGTTATACATCAAAAGTTAGAAAAGGTTAAATAGATGTATTGATCCCCCAGGGTGAAATTTGGCATAGCACTACATAGACAAGACATTGTGCTCTTGCAAGTGATGTATAACATTTACACAAAATATGATTAGAAGTGTCTGTACATCAGCTACTGATCAAGCAGTCAAAACATGTATGTTTATACATATATGGTTACTCATCTATAGGCCTCAGTTCAAGATTTGTTTATTTGTCTGACCATAATGGTGATCGTTGTTAACGCCGCTTACGAGGTAACAATACTTCTCTACTACCTCCCCTTCTGTCTGTCTCCTCGCTCACACAGGCCAACTCCGAAGAGTTCATTCCCATCTTCGCCAACAACCCTGGCGAGCTCAGGGCGTTCCTGGAGCACATGATCAAGGTGGAGCCCAGGTCCACCCAGGGCGTGTACGACACCGTGCTGGAACTACGACTGCAGGACTGGGCTCACGAGCAGGATCCTGAGGTTGTCTTACACGCACGCACGCACGCACCCCATACATAACTTCTAATCACTTTGTATCTTAAAAAAACAAAACAAGGCTTGAATTCATTTACTCTAGGACACACCTCAACCTTTTCTCACTCCTAGGGCCCTATTTTCAGGACTAAGGGCTACGTTTTGTCCGTCGCAAACTCAACTATTTCTCAGATGAGTTCGGTGCTCAATGAAGACGTTTTTCAAATTGCGAGTTTAGCGCATCTTCATTGCACACCAAACTCGGCGGAGCCAAGAATAGTTTGCGACGGACAAAACTTAAAATAGCAAAATAGAGCCCCAGCCGTAGTTCCTCACGTCAGCTCATACAGTAGTTCTTTTGTCAAGTGCAGCCACCATTTTGTTTTGTTTGTATTTTGGCTGCTTTGTGACCTTGGTTTTGTTTCGTCCGTCAGAGGAAGAAGGTCCTCCAGGGGGCTGCTCTGTCTCTTTTGAGGAGTGACAACACGGTGTTTGACAAGGCGCTAGTCCTCTGCCAGATGCACAACTTCAAAGAAGGGGTCCTGTACCTCTACGAGAAGGGCAAGCTGTAAGTCCGTCTGCAAACACACAACGTCCTGTGAGCTTGTCTGTTTTGTTGCTGTATTGTGTTGTATTGTGTTGTATTCATTGTATTTACTGTTATTGTCTAATTGTATTTAATGTCACACACCAATGGCGGCAGCTGCCATGCAAGGTGCTAACCTGCTCATTGGGAGCAATTTGGGGTTAGGTGTCTTGCTCAAGGACACTTCGACATGTGGACAGTCGGAGCTGGGATTCGAACCGCTGACCCTTCGATCATTGAACGACCCGCTCTACCAACTGTTTTGTTTTGTCCTGTGAGCTTGTTTGTTTGGTTGTTGTATTGTCTTGTATTGTTAATTGTATTTAATGTTATTATTGTCTTAAGTTATGTGTAACTGGGCCGGCTGTAGCTCAGTTGGTAGAGCGGGTCGTTCAGTGATCGAAGGGTCAGCGGTTCGAATCCCAGCTCCGACTGTCCACATGTCGAAGTGTCCTTGAGCAAGACACCTAACCCCAAAATTGCTCCCAATGAGCAGGTTAGCACTTTGCATGGCAGCTACCGCCATTGGTGTGTGAATGTGTGTGTGAATGGGTGAATGAGAGGCCATTGTAAAGCGCTTTGAGTGCCGCTAAGATGGAAAAGCGCTATATAAGTGCAGTCCATTTACCATGTGAAGGACCCCCTCGAAAACGAGTTGGGACAACTCAAGTGGTTTTATCCTACTAATAAAACGAACATAAAATTGAATGATCTCAGGTACCAGCAGATCATGCACTACCACATGCAGAACGAGGAGTACAGCAAAGTAGTGGAAGCCTGCAAGCGCTTCGGGGACAAGGAGGTGTGCCTGTGGGAGCAGGCGCTCGGCTACTTCGCCCGCAAGGAGGAGGACTGCAAGGAGTACATCAGCCAAGTCCTGCTGCACATCGACCAGAAAAACCTGATGCCTCCCCTGCTGGGTGAGCCGGCGGCCATCTTTGTCGTTCCCACCGCGTTCTCTAAACGTGTTAAGATGCCCGAGCTTGAAAGCACATCGTCTCGACAGGAGAGGTCGGGAAAGCTGTTTATTGTGACCCGCTGGGCGTCGCTCGGTGACTTATCTGTGTGTGTGCGTGTGCGTGTGCGTGTGTGTGTGTTTGTGTGTGTGTGTGTCCCCACAGTGGTCCAAACGCTGGCGCATAACTCCACGGCCACGCTGTCGGTCATTAAGGAGTACCTGATCACCAAGCTGCAGAGAGAGGGCCAGCAGATCGAGGACGACGAACGCAAGATCCACCAGTACCGCGAGGAGACGGCCCACCTCCGCGCAGAGATACAGGAGCTCCGGAGCAGGTAACAGACCCCATCTGCCCTAGCATAGACCTGCCCTACCGACCTGCCCTAGTACCGACCTGCCCTACCGACCTGCCCTGCCCTAGTACCGACCTGCCCTAGCACTGACCTGCCCTAGTACCCACCTGCCCTAGCACTGACCTGCCCTAGTACCAACCTGCCCTAGCACTGACCTGCCCTAGCATAGACCTGCCCTAGTACCAACCTGCCCTAGCATAGACCTGCCCTAGTACCAACCTGCCCTAGTACTGACCTGCCCTGCCCTAGTACCGACCTGTCCTGGTACCGACCTGTCCTGGTACCGACCTGCCCTAGTACCGACCTGCCCTAGTACCGACCTTCCCTAGCACCGACCTGCCCTAGTACCGACCTGCCCTAGTACCGACCTGCCCTAGTACCGACCTGCCCTAGCACTGACCAGCCCTAGTACCGACCTGCCCTAGTACCGACCTGCCCTAGCACTGACCTGCCCTAGTACCGACCTGCCCTAGTACCGACCTGCCCTAGTACCGACCTGCCCTAGCACTGACCTGCCCTAGTACCGACCTGACATGCCCTAGTACCAACCTGCCCTAGTACCGACCTGACCTAGCACCGACCTGCCCTAGTACCGACCTGCCCTAGCACTGACCTGCCCTAGTACTGACCTGCCCTAGTACCGACCTGCCCTAGCATAGACCTGCCCTAGTACCAACCTGCCCTAGTACCAACCTGCCCTAGCATAGACCTGCCCTAGTACCGACCTGCCCTAGTACCAACCTGCCCTAGCATAGACCTGCCCTAGTACCAACCTGCCCTAGTACCAACCTGCCCTAGCATAGACCTGCCCTAGTACCAAGGCCTGCCCTAGCATAGACCTGCCCTAGTACCGACCTGCCCTAGCATAGACCTGCCCTAGTACCGACCTGCCCTAGCATAGACCTGCCCTAGTACCAAGGCCTGCCCTAGCATAGACCTGCCCTAGTACCGACCTGCCCTAGCATAGACCTGCCCTAGTACCGACCTGCCCTAGCATAGACTTGCCCTAGTACCGACCTGCCCTAGTACCGACCTGCCCTAGCATAGACCTGCGCTAGAACCGACCTGCCCTAGTACCGACCTGCCCTAGTGCCAAAGCCTGCAAAAGAGACCACTCTATCCACGGCCCTCTTCTCCTAGATGCCTCCTGTTTGATTGAAGATGGCCTTCATAGCTTCCTGTATCATGTATGGATTAACGCAGAAAAAGCGGCAGTAGCTCTTGGAAACCCCCAAACCTCGATTCAACCTGCAAAGGAAGAGACCACTCTAGTTCCCCGGTTTACTGATCTATCTCTCTCTCTCTCTCACACACACACACACACACACACACACACACACCCTCTTAGCGCAAAGATCTTCCAGAAGACCAAGTGCAGCATGTGCAACAGCCCCTTGGAGCTGCCGTCGGTGCACTTCCTGTGCAGCCACTCGTTCCACCAGCACTGCTTCGACAGCTACGCAGAGAGCGAGGCGGAGTGCCCCACCTGCACGCCGGAGAACCGCAAGGTCATGGACATGCTGCGCGCCCAAGACCAGAAACGAGACCTGCACGACCACTTCACCAGACAGGTAAACACCCCCCACACAGACCTCCACGACCACTTCACCAGACAGACAGGTAACCACCCCCCCCACAGACCTCCACGACCACTTCACCAGACAGACAGGTAACCACCCCCCACACAGACCTGCACGACCACTTCACCAGACAGACAGGTAACCACCCCCCCCACAGACCTCCACGACCACTTCACCAGACAGACAGGTAACCACTCCCACACAGACCTCCACGACCACTTCACCAGACAGACAGGTAACCACTCCCACACAGACCTCCACGACCACTTCACCAGACAGACAGGTAACCACCCCCCACACAGACCTCCACGACCACTTCACCAGACAGACAGGTAAACATCCCCCCACACAGACCTCCACGACCACTTCACCAGACAGACAGGTAAACACCCCCCACACAGACCTGCACGACCACTTCACCAGACAGACAGGTAAACACCCCCCCCACAGACCTGCACGACCACTTCACCAGACAGGTAAACACCCCCCCCACAGACCTCCACGACCACTTCACCAGACGGACAGGTAAACACCCCCCACACAGACCTCCACGACCACTTCACCAGACAGACAGGTAAACACCCCCCACACAGACCTCCACGACCACTTCACCAGACAGACAGGTAACCAGTCCCACACAGACCTGCACGACCGAGAGTTTAACATGTTTTTGAATGATTTTTCACGGTGCCCATCCACATCCATTGTATGACCTAAACGGTGTTAGAGCAATTATCACACTTTCTCAAAAGTGCTAGTTTTGTCAACGTTTTGATCTGAACCATTGTATATGATCATAAGTAACCTTAAAACAGAGCTAAACATGATTTTTCCCTTTACTACTCCTTTAACACCCCCCACACATAATAACACATGTAATAACACAGAAACAAGACGTGCACGACCACTTCAACACACAGATAACCACACATAATAACACAGAAACACCCATTCTGGGCACACTCTGGGTGAGATAGACATAATGCATAGCTTAGAGGACTAGTTGGGTATTTAGCATCATAAGATTATTTACAATGATAAACAACTGTCCATATTCAAATTCTGACAGACTTCACTCTTGGGATATTAGTGCTTATTGCTCATGTTACAGCTAAGTACACAATGAATCTGTATGGGCACTGTTGTAAATTATGGTAAATAACCTTATAAGAGGGCTTATGATGCTAAATACCAAACTAGTCCTTTAAAGTCGCACTGAAACGGACGTTTGAGATCATCTAACTTCTGTAGTTTGAAGTATTTCTGACGCAAACAAGCTATGAGGGTGGGACATATGTTTAGAGGAATTTGATTGGAACATTGACAAGTGGACAGGTTTTAAGAACTTTAGACAGATTCGATAGAAGGATAGCATTGATTGACGGGTGGATGTCGTGAGATTATTGGCCTAAAATCTAAGGTACCTGTTGTCGTCATTGCACGTGACCTACCGTTTTCCAGGAAGTAAGAAATTATATACTTTGATATAAGATTACAACAAAAGTAGAATTTTGTAATTTTTTGGACATCGTTAAATAGGTGAACACTATGACCAATTATGTGAACCAAAATGGGACAGAATGCTTTTTTCATTTCTGTGCGACTTTAATGTTCACTCCTCCTCTCTGTATACCTCTCTCTGTGCAGCTTTTCTGCTCCAACGATGGTTTCTCCGTAGTGGCTGACTATTTCGGCCGCGGGGTGTTCAACAAGCTGACCCTGGTGACGGACCCCCCCGGCAGCAGGGCGGGGCCTGGGGGTCTGGAGGCCGACCTCCAGAGAGACCTCCTCATCCACACTAAGAGGAACACCTGAAGCTACAAGCGTCGCCTACTGAATTCTGCTCACTACCAACGACGGCAGCCATATAATCCTATATAATCGATTTGCAGAAATGCAATTTTCTGCTCTTGTTGATAAGGAACTCTGTGCCAAGCTGCAACCCATGCTCTGCTAACGGGAGGTCCTGGCTCTAGCCTGGAGTTGACATGCAGGAGCCTAATTTGCAGTGTCAGCCAGATGCCATCTGTCTGCCCAGTTATCAACTGTTTGCACTGTTGTCGTAGAGGTCAGCGGGGCCGCTGTGTTGTTAAGCTTACGTCCTGCGACAAGTCTGTATGCTCTCTCCCGCAAATTATGTTTGGAACAATTTGTCTGTTATATGTGGTTAATTTCTTAATGTAATATTGTACGTGTATGTTTTGAGCACTTTCTGTGACGGTTTTACTACTAATATGGGTAGTTATGTCATATTTATTCCATTTTAAAACTCCACTGTCATGCTAACCAGTCAAGAATAAAGAAATGTGGCTTACTCATGCATCCTAAACAATGTTTTTTGTGTGTTTTTATAACGTTTCCAATGAGATAGATAGACAGACAGACAGACAGACAGATAGATGCTTTAATAATCCCCATCGGGGGTGTTTCAGCAGTGGAAAAGTACAGCAGCAGTGGGGGAAACAGTCCAGCAGAATAAAGAATATACATTCAATTACAATAAATATATATAGGCTTATACAGGGTGGCAGTGGCTCAGGAGATAGATTGGGTCATCCAGTGAGCGTAGGGTCGACGGTTCGAATCCCGATTCCTCTCCACATGTTGGAGTGTCCTTGTGCAAGACACTGAACCCCAAATTGCTCCCAATGAGCAGGTTAGCAGCTGCCATGAGAGGTCATTGAGGCAATTGGAAAGTGCTTTGGATAAAAGTGCTATATAGTGCCATCCATTTACTATATATACATGTAGACATAAAGTCAATAAATATGGATACTACTGAAATATACATACATACTATAATAGGCTACATGAAAGAAGCCACCTTGTGCACCGACCAAGATTGATTTTCAAGGGCAAGGATCAAACAGTCTTTTTTTTTTCAACAAACAAAAAAAGTTGTACCTAAGTGATCTCGCGAGATGACAGTATCCCTTGACGACGGCTGAAGCTGTTTGGTTTTCATGGAGCAGGCTGGGAGCCCGAAGGTCAGCAAATACTCTCACAAATATCCACCCTAGTATTCGGATATGTAGTATTTCCCACTCTGTTTATGAACGTTATTGTACTTGTGCTTGAGACATGTAAATACTCGCAATTGACTTTGTGTTTTGCCTGCTCAAAGTTATGTAGCTAGCATTAGCTAGCTAGCTCACGTTAGCTTAGCTAGCTAGCTACATTATGTTTGACGTTGGCTAGCTAACAAGCTAACTTGGTGCTAGCTAAGCAAGTCCTAGCTAGCCCAAGTTAGCTTTAGTCTTTGAATATTTGATTTCTAGGCCGAGGTCATAACTAACCAGCCTTACGACGAGAGCCTGGAAGTGACCGACCCGGAGGAGGTCGCCAGCGTGTACACCCCAACACCCCGACTAACAGGTCAATCAATCAATCAATCAATCAATCAAAGCTTTATTTATATAGCGCATTTCATACCCAGAGGCAACACAATGCGCTTTACAGAGAACAAGGGAGGTGGGCATACGACCCACTCTACATATTCCAGAGGGAAGCAAAAAAACAGTAATCACCTGGAGGCCAGATAAGTGAGCTGTAAAGATTCTTCCCTGACCCCTCTCAACAAGGCGATCGAGCAAGCTCCTGGAGTATGTTTGTCTACCGGCTAAGAACATTTATGAAGCAATACATTTCATTGAATTACATTTCAGAGTGAGAGAGGCTAAAAACATCATAGGGGAGAGAATATTCTACGGACATGCTACATCATCCACAGTAGACACATGGGTATCTATCGGACTTCGTGAGGTCTGCTGGTGACAGTGGGGCATCCACTGGACCTGGTTAGAAGATAGGAGGGAGAGAGAGAGGCACCAGGGAGAGGGAAGGCAGAGGGAAGGCAGAGCAGGGTTAAACAGGTGCCTCTGGTTGCTACGCTGCAGTAAAGTTACATTCTCAGTGGCATTTTCATCTGCAGGCAGCTAAGTTAGCTAGCTAACGTAAGACAGACAGACTCTAGAGTGATGCTTTTTCCATCGTCTCGTCCTACTAGCGTCGAGGAAGAAGAGCAGGCACCTTGATATGTCGAACAGCAGTGAAGAATTCGACGACGATGGAAAGGTAATGTTGAATTGTTAGTCTGATAAATCAAACGCTGCAAAAGGATCCTCATGATGCTATATAGCAGCTATAGCTTGTAGGTGAACACAGAGTATTTTAAATTGGCACTATATGCAATGCACTACTATGAATTGACATGTTTTTGTTGTGTGTTGTTTAGCCTAACAAGAAAGAGCAGTTGAACGGTCACCCTGGCCTGAGTAAGAACCAGGAACACGAGGATGATGACTTCAAAGAGGATTCGGATGAGACGGAGTCGGATGATGACGAAGAAACAGAACCAGAGTCTGCTCCCGAGGGGTGAACAGCCAACGCACACGCGCACGCACGCACACACACACACACACACACACGCACCGTGTAGTTCACACGCACTAGTTCACACACACACACACACACACACACACACACACACACACACACTGCGTAGTTCACACGCACACATACTCACACACGCACCGTGTAGTTCACACGCACTCACTCACTCACACACACACACCACGTAGTTCACACACACACACACACACACACACACACACAAAGAGTTCCATGACTCAACTACCAATACACACATACGCTCTTCAAAGATCATTACAGCATGAGAGCACACTTAAGCACTGAGAGCAATACAACCGTTCTGACATATAAATTCCAGACAATCTGTGGAGAATCAGGTCGGGACATTCTCCGGAGTTTCCCTTTCGCACACAACAGAAGATTGTCCGTGTCAAACTTGCCTCAGCGCGAGACCCATGATGCACTACGTCAGCTGCACTAACTATGTTAACACCTACTGCAGATCTCTCTGTGGGTCTGGGACACTTCTAGCTACAAACTGGTTTTCGAATCCTGGCCAGTGATTGGTAGCCCCGAAATTCCGTAACCAGAATCAGAACACATTCTCTGAGCGTTCAGTAATCAGAACCAGAACACGCTTTCTGAGCGTTCAGTAACCAGGACCAGAACACGCTCTCTGAGCATTCAGTAACCAGGACCAGAACACGCTCTCTGAGCGTTCAGTAACCAGGACCAGTCTCTGAGCATTCAGTAACCAGGACCAGAACACGCTCTCTGAGCGTTCAGTAACCAGGACCAGAACACGCTCTCTGAGCGTTCAGTAACCAGGACCAGTCTCTGAGCGTTCAGTAACCAGGACCAGTCTCTGAGCGTTCAGTAACCAGGACCAGTCTCTGAGCGTTCAGTAACCAGGACCAGTCTCTGAGCGTTCAGTAACCAGGACCAGTCTCTGAGCGTTCAGTAACCACAACCAGAGCACGTTCTCTGAGCGTTCAGACCAGGACCAGAACACTCTCTCTGACATTCAGTAACCAGGACCAGAACACGCTCTGAACGTTCAGTAACCAGAACCAGAACACACACTCTGACCGTTCAGTAACCAGGACCAGAACACGCTCTCTGACCGTTACCGTTCAGTAACCTCACGCCAGTGTTCCAGATATACATGTGTCTGCCGTTGGTCCGCTTCACCAAACAAATAGTGCATTCTATTGTCCACCTACTTCTGATTTCCATTCTATTGTCCACCTACTTCTGATTTCCATTCTATTGTCCACCCTACTTCTGATTTTCAGCTGTCTGTATTCTTCCGGTTTATCAACACACCCACTCGCTCACTGCGAATGAATTCTTTGGACAGTGACCTGCTCAATTGGTCATCAGACAGAATTGTTACCAGCAAGCTGGGAGGGTAGACTCCGGTGTGACCGATTCAGACATTTGCGTTCTCACATACAATTCCACCGGTAATATAAAGATACGTTCGGGGGTTCAGTGCGTGTGTGTGAAAGGCTGGAGAGACTCATGATTCTGGAGAGACTCCGGCTGGAGGAGCAGAAGAGGGCAGAAGCTCTGGAAAAGAGAGAGAGAGAGACAAGAAGGACAGAGAGACCACCAGGTATTTTCTAATAGATTTTGACCCTCCAGTCCAAACCAGATGACGAGGTTTTGCGTAGCCATGTTTTTGGTGCGGACATCTGGACGTGAAATGCAAAGCCACGGTGCATCATCCTGTCATCACGTTTGCTTCCATTAAAACGTCCGACTAACAGTCCTACAGTTGGAGCTTCTGACCATGGGCGATATATGTCCTCGTGCACCAGCCCCCCAAGGCCATGAAAGAATCCACACCACAGATTCAGGTTTTATTTGTCACATGTAACGGTACAGTGTACAATCACAGTGAAATGTTGCTGCCGGCTATGTGATGTGCTCTTTACAGATAATGCTGAGATACACACAGAGGTGTGTGTGTGTGTGTGTGTGAGTGTGTGTGTGTGTGTGTGTGTGTGTGTGTGTGTGTCTCATGTACTCTACTGTGAGTTCAGTCAACAAATTTACTAAGTTCAGGCAATCGACTCTGGAGGCACTGGCTGCCTTCAGATACAAACACATACACTCACACTCAGGCGTGGTCCAATCACATACACTCACACTCAGGCGTGGTCCAATCACATACACTCACACTCAGGCGTGGTCCAATCACATACACTCACACTCAGGCGTGGTCCAATCACATACACTCACACTCAGGCGTGGTCCAATCACATACACTCACACTCAGGCGTGGTCCAATCACATACACTCGCACTCAGGCGTGGTCCAATCACATGCACTCGCACTCAGGCGTGGTCCAATCACATACACTCACACTCAGGCGTGGTCCAATCACATACACTCACACTCAGGCGTGGTCCAATCACATGCACTCACACTCAGGCATGGTCCAATCACATGCACTCACACTCAGGCGTGGTCCAATCACATACACTCACACTCAGGCGTGGTCCAATCACATACACTCACACTCAGGCGTGGTCCAATCACATACACTCACACTCAGGCGTGGTCCAATCACATACACTCACACTCAGGCGTGGTCCAATCACATACACTCACACTCAGGCGTGGTCCAATCACATACACTCGCACTCAGGCGTGGTCCAATCACATGCACTCGCACTCAGGCGTGGTCCAATCACATACACTCGCACTCAGGCGTGGTCCAATCACATACACTCACACTCAGGCGTGGTCCAATCACATGCACTCACACTCAGGCGTGGTCCAATCACATGCACTCGCACTCAGGCGTGGTCCAATCACATACACTCACACTCAGGCGTGGTCCAATCACATACACTCACACTCAGGCGTGGTCCAATCACATACACTCACACTCAGGCGTGGTCCAATCACATACACTCACACTCAGGCGTGGTCCAATCACATACACTCACACTCAGGCGTGGTCCAATCACGTACTCACTCATAAGGCGGGCTATTTAAATGGATAACCTGGGACACGCAGACACACGGCTGCTAGTGATGCACATCAAAGTTTTGCTTGTCGTTTTCCTTCTCCCTCCCCCACCCCATCCTCCCTCATCCCAGGCTCCCTCATCCCATCCTCCCTCATCCCAACCTCCGCCTCTGCATGTAAGTTTTAGAGCGGAGGAGTACCAGGGCCATGTCCAGGACATTTATGGGAGTAGCCGCACGTTTAAGCATCGAGATGATAACGTTATTCTCCAACATGCCTCCGCTTTACAGAATCTCTTGGGTTCATAATGTGATTCCAGATCCATCTAGCCTAACTAGGGAGAGAGGATTCTGGGAGATTAACAGGAAGATTCAACAAACCAAATTTGCCATGACCGACTTAATTGAGTCTTAAGATAAGGTGAAGTTGTAATAATCTCCGGGGTGAAATGTGGGCACTATTAAAGTTTATCTTGTCTTATTTTAAGACTCAAGACGTTCTATGTTGGGTCAGATGGCAGTGTAAATCAAACTGATGGAGATGTCAGAATCAGCGTTGGGGAGGTTGTGGTCAGATTTGTGTCCTCTAACAGATGTTTACTTTCAGGGCTTATGACCCGGCGGACTACGATCACCTTTCTGTTACGCCCGAGATCAAGGAGCTGTTCCAGTACATCACAAGGTGAGTGGACGCCTCAACGGTTGCAGAAAAAAAAAAAGAAGTTTTTCCAACTGTCACATCATGAAATCATTGTTTTCAGAGAAACAATTTCGTACGCCAGTTCTTAAGGATATTTTGTCGTGTGCGGCTCGTTGACTGAATGCCAAAACGCACCAACCCGACAGTCAAACAAACGCTTCTGTATGCTCCTGACCACTCGTTGGCCGAGTCGGATGGATATTAATGTGAAGTCATGAACGTAATGAGATGATGTTCACTATGCCCTGGCGGTCATTCACACTTCCTCTGAGCCTGCGTTAGAGTGACCCAGTGAAGCCAGAGGCCACGTCGTGCTTCTAAACCATCTCTAAACGCCTTCGACAAGAGCATTCCCACTCAAAATTAAAGTGCAGTTCCAGTTCAGTTCACTTTCTGCGTACCTGTAGGTAGATTTGGTTTGCAGCAGAGTCATCCATACAACAAACAGACAATAGGCAGACAGTAAAAACATAGTGGGAGATAAAAAAGTAGAAATAGAATCACTAAAACCCTTAAAAGCCAAGAGATAACAATACAAAATAATCACGCTCATAATGTAACTACTGCTGGGACGAAGCTCGTTTTATGACGTTTTTGTTCTGCACTTCGGGACCATAAACCTTCGCCCAGAAGGAAGAAGCTGGGATTCACTGTGCAGAGAGGGAGACTCATTTAAAATGGAGCCAGTTACTCTCTGTAACTGCCTTGTGTCCAGAGATGCTGGGTCACGCTGTGGCTCACCAACCAGCCTACTAGGCCATTCATAATAATAATAATAATAATCTTCATTTATAGAGCACATGTGTCTCAATTTAATAATTTGACTCTTTTTCTGTTCTTTATGGATAGTTTTCCAAACCATGACACTCAAAGAAAAGGATAGTTGTCATTATTCGTAACTCATTAACTAATACTCGACAACATGTATCACATCTTTATGAGTCTTTTAATAGCCTACACAAATATCCTGCTGTTTACTGCTCCACTGTCCAGACAGGTTATTGGCCTGTCTGGACCGAGGGGCGCACACAATCAAGAATGATCTAGGCTACTTGTTAGCTTAGTAAGCACTGTTCATGATTCAGCTACAGTACTTCAACTGCGCTCTGATTAGCTCAAGCGTATCTGACGGCTAAAGCCAACTCAACATATATTGAATTGGGCCAGAGAGTGAGTTTGACCTCTGACCTGACCCGACGAGATATTCACTCCAAACTGAGGTGGCCCACCGCTCGGATCACCACTGTTTACAGCTGACCATCGGGCTAGTGTGCTTTGGGCTTATTATGACATTTTGAATGGCTAATACTTGTTTCCTTATGTAGGTATACTCCTCAGAATATTGAGCTGGACCATAAACTGAAACCCTTCATACCAGACTTCATTCCAGCTGTGGGAGACATCGATGCTTTCCTTAAAGTGAGTCCTGTTTTTGTTCCTATGAAATACTTCATTACCTTATCACTACTAGATCAGACCAGAAAACTACCATCTTCAAATACAAGCATCTCCCTGTTCCGTCTGCTGAGTTTGACTCATATTCACTAATATGTATCAGCCTAGAAAGACTTGACTCATATTCACTAATATGTAGCAAGCCTAGAAAGATTTGACTCGTATTCACTAATATGTAGCAGAACTAGAAAGATTTGACTCATATTCACTAATATGTAGCAGGCCTAGAAAGATTTGACTCGTATTCACTAATATGTAGCAGCCTAGGAAGAATTCCAGAGACTGATGTATAGTTCTGACATTTTTGAGGAGCAGATGGATTTGGATGTACTTTAGTGACCAGGCTATTTTGAATGTCCAGGTCCCGAGGCCTGATGGGAAACCAGACGACCTGGGTCTCCTGGTTCTGGACGAGCCGTGCACCAAGCAGTCTGACCCCACCGTGCTGTCTCTGTGGCTGTCCGAAAACAGCAAGCAGCACAACATCGCCGTGAGTTAAAACATCAACATCAACCACACAACCCTACGCGCTTGATAAACAGTGCACGTCATTTCTGACGGACACGCCCACAAAACGAGGCGAGCTTGGAGAGCGGGAAATTTGGGCATATAAGGAGTTTTATAGTACTTAAAAATGACGGAATAACAACATTTATGGACATATTCACTTTGATTTTTAAATCAAGATAACTGGCATGTGTCATGTTCAACCACTGTGTTATTCCTTTAAGAACCCTAACCCTAACACACACACACACACACACACACACACACACACACACCAGTGTGACAGTACAGGCACTGCTTAGCCCAAACACACACACACACACACACACACACACCAGTGTGACAGTATTAATCCTCAGTGTGTCTGCTGTGTTCAGGAGGTGAAAGTGAAGAGCATAGAGAACCCGGAGACGAATCCCAAAGCCATCGAGAGCTGGATCGAGAGCATCAGCGAGCTTCACCGCTCCAAAGCCCCCGCCACCGTCCACTACACCAGGCAAGAGCTCCGCTCAACAACAACAACAACGACAGCTGATACCGTGGGGGTGGAACACTACCTGTCTCTAACTCAGTGATTGGTGTTTATTTGAATTTGTGGTTTAATGGTGCGTTCGTTGATCACTGGGAGGTGGCAAATTGCGACTCGCTACTAGGAATGATTAAATAAAACGCTGCATGAACTCGCACTTCCTCGTCGCAAATTCGGATATGTTTCTCAGCCCCCAGTTGCTGGCTGACGTCAATATCATATCATAATCATATCATTCGCTATAGCTCGAATGCACACAGGTCGGAGGTAGGTATTTTGCCACTTGCGTCTTGCCAGCTCTGACCACAAACGAACGCACCATAATGGTGGAGCCTGTTAGAAGCACAGCCGTATGTCATGGCTCTTATTTTCCCGCCGAGGGATCAGACAGGCACACTTTGACACTTTGAGACGGCCGCTAAGACGTTTCCACATCTCAGCTGTTTAGCGTAATAGCTGAGAGTGCCACTCCGAGACTGAGGCGGTCAGGAATGTTGTTTATTTTAGATAAGTGAATAACGCGGCTCTTTTGTCCAGGCCGATGCCAGATATCGACACCCTGATGCAGGAATGGCCTTCGGAGTTTGAGGAGCTGCTAGGGAAGGTAAAATATCCATTCTGTTTTTCCTTTATTTAAAGGGGTAGTTCATGTAAAATACTAACATATTACTATGGATTTATGTCCCCCGACCTTGGTTGTAAAGGGCCTACCTGTGGTGCCCTCGTCTTAAACCTCTCACATTTGTTTTAGGTCAGCTTACCAACCGCCGATATCAACTGTGACCTGGCGGAATACACCGACATGATCTGTGGTGAGTCTCAGTCTCTTATTCATTACTTTATTCCTTGGCGGTCATCATGGCCGACAGCTTGAAGTGGTGATCTGTACTGTACATTGGGCCGACTTTCCCAATAATGCCATCAAACTTGGGATGATCGGCGATCAACCAATAGATATCCGAACTGGAATCATACGTCGATAAAACAATCAAAGATTTGGAAGCCTACATTGATGCTCGGTTCCACAATATGTCAGTTAGGGCTGCACGATTATGACAAAAGATAATAATTGCGATTATTTGCTTAAAAATGGTAATTGCGATTAATATATAATATTAATATATAATAACCAAAATGCTCCAAAATCACGGACGTTGATCCCTTTCTTGTTACTAACTCACTGACCGCTCATTTTTTCACTACTCACGGCTGCAGGTACTCTTGTGACACTTGTCTTGACCTACTGCTATCTGTCTTCTCAGTGAAATTGCTACGCACAGCGCAATCAGCGGGAACGCATGTGATTGGTCAGACAGCATAAGCGCCTGTGATTCGTCCGTGTAGTCCTAGCACACTCAATTCAAAGCAAAATTTATTAATCACATTAATTGCAGCCTTTTGCGATTAGTTAATTGCGGAGGTCATAATCGTGATTTCGATTAATTCACGATTAATTGTGCAGCCCTAATGTCAGTAAAACCCTAGAGAACAAAGGCGCCCGGGATCAGTTGAACTCAACCTCTCTTCATGACATTCACGTCCTGCCCTTAACATCTATGAAACAGCAGCTGCGGAAGCTTGATCTACTGGATAAGCTGACAAACGAAGTCTTGAGATCTTTAATGGTTGCGTTCATGCACTTTTATGTTATTATTTTGTTGTGAATTTTGTGGTTATCTGTCGTTTGTCTCTTTTATGGTACATGTGCTGTGCGACCTGTTATTGATTTGTTTGTACTTCTTCTGATATTGTTGTAAAACTTTGGTGATTGTTTTCTCATTTTGTAATGTTTTCTGGTACACTAGGGCCCCCTCAAAAACGAGGTGATTCACCTCCAGGGGCGTATTCTAATAAATAAATGTATCATCATATTTGGATTGTAGCAAACCACTCTAATCATTCCCATCATGCAGCGCGTACAGATACAATTATACTGTATGAGATGTTATTAGGTCACTCTGACTTTGCTCAAAATGGCTGCCCTTATACCACGTTTCCTGCTCCTCGTCCCTCTCCCAAAAGGCATCCTGGATATCCCTGTCTACAAGAGCCGGATCCAGTCACTCCACGTGCTGTTCACACTATACTCCGAGTTCAAAAACTCACAGGTACGCAATGCAGCTAACTACTGTACATAGCGAGCCACTAGTTCTCAAGGCTATTTACTTACTTACTGTACATAATGCTTTGTTATTTTTAGTGGTCACTGCCCAACACACAGGGCCGGATTAGGGCCCTGACCGTACAGTAACTGCTCAACAAGCTGCCTCATGCTACAGAAACGGGAGATTGTTGCTCCTGACGGCCAACAATAACTTGCTGTATCACTCAACAGGTCTTCCGATATTTGTCCCAAATGGAAAGAGGTTTTAATCGAGTTGTCAGTTAAGAAAGCAGGTCCTCGTCGGTATAATCAGTACATGATGCAATAGTGAAATTAAACATCACTGTTTTCTACATGTTATCTGCCTGTTGTGATCCTGTTGGGTCGTTTCATGTGGGAGTAACCTTCTTCTCTCCTGGTCTCAGCACTTCAAGGAGTTAGCAGAGGGTCAGAAGTCAGAGCCGGCCTCGGCTCCCGGCTCGACCGCCGGACCAGGAGAGCCAGAGACGCTGACCTTCCAGTGACGGCCACCTCGATGACGGCCACCTCGATGACGGCCACCCCGATGAGAGCCACACCGACGGACACGTCTCTCCCCTTGCCTTTCAACAGCTCTCCGTTTTGAGCTTTGCCTAATTAGCAACATCCTAGCGTGAATGTGGTTGAATGCTCCCAGAGTTGCCCGTCCTTGGAAGTAAGTTGATCGGCTTGTGGAGCTAACGAGGCCCATCGTGTTCTCTGTTTGTAAATATATGAAAGGACATTCAGGCATTACTTGATAGCCTTGAAATGTGTAAATACAACATTGCTACTGTTTTTGACATCTTTTTGCTAATACACATATTTTTTTTAATCCTATTAGGCTGTGAACTTAATATTTAATAAACTGGGTGTTCCCCAAATTGAAGAACATGTATGTTCAAACAAATCTGGATGAATAGCTAGGCATATTTCAATTTCAAAGACGGAATAATCTAGGCAAGTGGACTTTTTATGTATTTGTGTGGACTAACCCATGAACAACCTATCATTTTTATTTACTATTTGAGTGGTTACAGTACATTACCCCGGTTACATCGCTTATCTTATTTTAATATTTAAAGTATGTCTTCCTGTGGGGTCAACATTTTGAGAACGCTTTTGAAATGTTTCATTGTGGTTGAAGAACAGGCTTCAGAGGAACAAAGTTTCAATATAGGTTACTTTAATAGTTGTTCAAGGAATAATAGTTAAGTCAGCAGACAGTGTTAAAGGAATAATAGTTGCATCAGCAGACAGTGTTATGACATAGGAGTCGGTGAAAGGGGGTTTGAGGGCGATGGCTAAAGGATCCCTCACTAAGCAGGGGCCTCTGTAAGGCAAGGCTGCATCAAACAACTAGGTTGTAACAATCAAAACCAAACATGTCATGATACAGTACTATTAACATGAATTAGAATCGAGCACACGTTGTACAAACTACCAGAGGAAATATACTTCTAGAGATCTGGCATAACCTCTTCACAAAACCAAAAGATCTGGCATAACCTCGTCACAAAAGCAAAAGGAGCCATGATCAACAGTCCGATAAAGGGAAGAGAGAAAGTTATGATATAGTAATTTTCGTATGGGTGCATATTCAGTTACATATTTTCTTTGACTAAAATGAGCAACTATAAAAAAGAGGATGTAATAAATAATGTGAGGTGAATCGAGAGTGTTTGGCAATCGTCCTGTAATTGCAGCAGTGTCCCTGGTTTCACCGTCGTGAAGTGAGCCTCATTTCACTGCAAAGAAAAAGGGTAAATAACAGACCAGGAAAAGTATCGTCCCTCCGCTGGAAAAGGAAAAAAAAAAAAACTAAAACAAATCGTTCATAGGTCATAGGTCAGTCTAGCAGACGTTTACACATCTCCACTGAGTTCCCAGCGTAGCAGCTGTCTCCTAACGAGGGCTCACTAGAGAGACCGCCTACCATCCACACATGTACAGTACAATCAAGACTTAACTGGAATTAGAAAAATACAGGTACAAAAATTGATTACATTCAAGAGACAGTACTAGCACAAAAGGGTATTTGTCTATATAATTTCGATAACTTTATAGAGGCATCTTCTAGATAGAAAAGTTGGGAGGGGATAAATTATAGCTGTTTCGGAAGATCTGGGTTTGTATTCGACTTCATTCTGGATTGATCAAATTAGTCAAAACACTCATGTATAATTTCATAGAATAGAATAATAGCTTAACACCTGCACAATTGGTAAATTTTATTTCATGATATGGAGGAAGGCTTAAAGCTCTTGAGATGGGATTGGCGAAATGGGAGGGTGGTAAAAATTACATTTTCAAAATCATATCATCATTTTGGTTGGGTTGTAAGGTGCAAATATTGTCTATTAAAAGAGGCATTGAAATGTGCCAGTACAATTGTACACCATTTCTACTCTGGGTTTAGACCAAGAAAACCCATAAAAGACAGGATTAGTTGTGCTGCTATAATACATTTGTTACCTGAAGATCTAAACACAGAAAATGCAGTGCAACTGCTATGCCAACTTTCTTTTCCAATATAATTTTCAACTTTCCCTTTTCTTTGGCAAACGTCTGTGAAATCACTTGTTACAAGCACATACACATCCACCCTTTTTGGGAGTGGGGAGAGGGGGGGGGGGGCGATAGCTTCTCTGTTAATAACTCCATCGGTGGAAGAACTATACGTAGTAATCCTATAATTTCTCATATCTGGAAAAAATATATAGCTAATATTTGAAGTCTATCTTTTTTTTTTTTTTTTAAAGCTTTGTTTTAGTTTACTTTTAGCTTTGAGTAATTTGTTTTTGTTCTTCACTTTGTTCAGCTCAACGAACACATTGTGAGGAAGTTTGGGATCGTCGTATCCCTGCAAACGATGCACTTGTGCCTGTGCACACAAGACCAACAAAGGCAAAAAGCCAGTGTTCAAAATCTTGCCAGCCATAATCGCAATGAAAAGGGTCACCAATAATAGGATTACGTTATTGGTTCACACGAGGGGGCCGTTGAGCGGTCACCCCAGTGGGATATCTCATGAAAGTTTTGCGTAGGAACTGGGTATAGCTAGCCAACCATGCAGGCCTACCTGGAACTCAAGAATGCAACGCACTAACTAGATAGTGGTCATTATATAGTTCATTTACAACAGCCTTAGTTGTTCTATCTAATCAAACATCTGCTGGTATGATATTATTTTACATGACGACACTGGCTGCCTGTATATCAAACACTACCTATGCAAATTATTTCAACATGGAGCATCACAGCCCCATGGCTAAGACTTCCATTAGACTGACGGGAGGGAAGGAGCAGATACAGCAGAGCCTTTCTTACGTTATATTGAGGGCTGGGAAAGCGCACGACACCCAGAAATGACAACGCAGTCACGTTAGGAACATATTCCCAGATTTGTACAACTACAACGTATCTAGAAGCGCTGCGTTTAATCTCAGTGCCTATTCGCTTAACAGGTAGGCATAGGCGCACCCTTTTTGTAGGAGCTTTTTTTTTTTTTTTACAACAACAGTCTTAATCCAGTAAACTTGACCTCAGGAAAGACCACTGACATGGGAGACAAAGCAGATAAACAGCTTCATAAAGCACACGACTTCTTAAGAGAAGGAGAATTAAATACAGCAACTCAATGAAGGAAGGAGGAAAGCATGATTGAATTCAAAGGTCTACAAAAACGATTAAGCATGTCTACCAAAAGAAACACTACTTCTAGTATGATGGCAACTTCATAAGAGGACTAACTAGACACTGGCTTCTTGTGAGTTTGTCTTCCAGGAAGTGAGTCTGTGGAAGCTCTCTGTCGGCTCATCCCCCCTCCACTACAGCTTAAACTGTAAACAGGTGAATGGCCACAACCTCTCCTTCCATCTGAACATGGAATGAATGCAAGCCTGTTCCATCTTAGTTAGAAGAACACGCAATGGAAAACAAAAAAACAAACATTTTTTTAAAAACTTTAACAGACTTTCATATTGTAATTTGAATAATTTCAAATCGCAAACATTGATTTATCTGATAAGACTGGACCATTACTTGACCTAAGAGTGGACCGTTACTTGGTTTGAGAATCTCAAAGGCCGCCAAGAAATTAAGCAAAAGGGAAACATGATTACCTTATTGAGGGAAAAGGAATTACATCTAAAAAGCCTCTCCTCCTACTCAAGCTAAAAATTAGTGCAGTGTCTGTGTTAAAAAAAATGACTTATCTAAGGAAAACTAGTAGCACACATTTGACTTAGCCTTACAGATGCTACGCAGACTGCGATAAGATCAAGTATTGACACAAAAATGCATTTCATCATTCAAGTATATTCAAGCTGATGGAGCCGTGGGGGGTGGTGGGTGGGGTGTGGCGACTGTCTGGAGGTCGGTAAAGGGAAGATTGCAGTGTGGCGGTGTTGGTGGGAAGGTTAAGGCTATAGCGACCCATCGACGCTGTCAGCGACCAGAACGGTTCTCTGACCCTGCCACGCTTAAGTGGAACTGACGGGTGAAGACGGACGATGGAATTTCAGAGATGGCGTCGGAAACCACTGCTAGGAAATG
Source organism: Borostomias antarcticus (assembly GCF_949987555.1). Lineage (NCBI taxonomy): Eukaryota > Metazoa > Chordata > Actinopteri > Stomiiformes > Stomiidae > Borostomias > Borostomias antarcticus. The sequence continues at coordinate 56,403,601 of NC_140234.1, read as the reverse complement.
GGAAATTAAACTAACCCTGTGCCAACTGAAGGCCTCAAATCCCAACTAAGAGATTAAATGTGATGGGCTATAACGTGTTCAGTTTTAAATCATTGTATTATGTGGGTTGTAAATTTCCCCTGTAACAGCTTCTACTGTGGGTGGGGGGGGGGGGTATGGGGAAGTCTGAAATAATTGATGTCGTAAGTTTGCTGCATCTCTTCACCAAACTAAACCAAAAACATATGAACCATGTACAATAAAAAGCAAGATGTCTGGAAGCCTTTCAGTCACAAGCAACCGTTAAACCCTGACTTGAGTCAGTTTGGCTTCGTGTAGGAAGGAGTGCAAGAGAGCCACAAAATGAGACTCATCCTAACAGAGGTATTATAGTCCTGGGGACTTGTGTGTGTGTGTGTTTGTTACAAGTAGAAATAATGTGTGTACGTTGTTTGTTTTTCTTTCTTCCCAAATGCAAATTTTGTTTACAAAACTTGACCTTACTAGCAAATATATCTGACAAAAAAGGTAAGCTTTTTAACTTATCACAACTATCTCTACGGAGAGAGAAGCCATGCACTGAGGGACTGCTCGGTTCTTCCACAAGTTCCTCTACGTCGGAGCGCCAAGAGGGAAATGAGAAGAGGCCCCCTCCTCCGGTCTAAATTGGGGGGGGGGGGCAGGAGGAGGAACACTGAGACGGCGGACCAGGTGGGAGTAGGAGGTCTCCACCCCCCCCACCCCCCTCAAAGGGGCCTGAAGGTGTCCAAAATGTCCCGCCCACTCTCCAGGACAGGGTTGGGGATTTCAAGGACCGTTAAGTGCGCGCACACAAGCGTCCGTCGTGTTGCTCTCCCAGGGAGGGGTGTGGGGGGGGGGCGAGGCGCTGGTTCCTCTTCACTGGTCAGCACAGGAGATGAGCACGGGGGTCTGGGTGACGTCCTTCTTACTGTCGCCACGCTGGCCTCTGCAACAAGGGTGGACAAAGAACGCTAAATGGACAGCACTTATATAGCGCTTTACAATGGCCTCTCATTCACCCATTCACACACATTCACACACCGATGGCGCCAGCTGCCATGCAAGGTGCTATCCTGCTCATTGGGAGCAATTTGGGGTTCAGTGTCTTTGCCCAAGGACACTTCGACATGTGGACAGGAGCAGCCGGGATTCGAACCGCCGACCCTACGATCATTGGACGACCCGCTCTACCTCTTGAGCCACAGCCGCCCAAAGAGAGCAAGCGTCCACATGACCCCACCCCATGACTAGTAAGGAAGGTAACATGTCTTGAGCTTGGCGCAACTTAAACGGTAAATGGTAAATAGACTGCACTTATATAGTGCTTTTCCACCTTAGCGGCACTCAAAGCGCTTTACAATGGCCTCTCATTCACCCATTCACACACCAATGGCGGTAGCTGCCATGCAAGGTGCTAACCTGCTCATTGGGAGCAATTTGGGGTTAGGTGTCTTGCTGAAGGACACTTCGACATGTGGACAGTTGGAGCTGGGATTCGAACCGCTGACCCTTCGATCACTGAACGACCCGCTCTACCAACTGAGCTACAGCCGCCCCCAAATCCGACATATTGAGTTTTTCCTCTCTGCCGACGGACGGCCTTACCTGTGGATGTTTTCCATGGCGGCCACCTCGGCCAGGGCGGCCAGGCTGAAGAAAGCAGGCAGGTCTTCGGGCTCGCTGCTCCTGTCCGCCTCCTCGGGTCTGGGGGTGCTCGGACACCATCCGTCGTTGCATAAGTTCTCTTGGGGTAATGGCTTATCATCCTGATCCTGGTTGAGTTCCCTGGCTTTGTCCTCTGCCGTGGGAGACCAAGCAGAGCCGACGCCATTAAACCATCATTAAAGCCCCGTTAACCGTCATTAAAGACCCCAGACAGTTTTCAGCTAAGGACAAGCGTTTGCCGTTATGCAATCATTCAACTGAAAACGACCAGCTAAAACAAAACAGAAAATGGAGGCTTGTGCAACAGATATCGGCTGACAAACTGGGTAATTAAACACGTCTTCCTCCATTTTAAAGTGGCAATAAGCAATTTCACACCGCTAGATGTCAATAAGAGACTTGTTCACAAACAAAAGGCCTAAAATGGATAATGTGTACGCTTAAAGCCTCGGATACAGTAGAAGACTTTCACAATCTTAACAGATTATGAAATGACGGAGTGTACACTAGACGACTGGCCTCTGATGATTTTTTGTATGACAACTGAAAAACTGGGTATCGCACATTTAACGACTGGACGAGTTTACACTACACTATTGAGTCCAGAATCTGCTCAAAAATATCAAACACGTTTGATATGCTCCGACTCGGATCGGGAGAAGTCTGTTCTCATCATACACTTGCCGATTTAAATCTGTACCCCTCACACTGTACACTTACAGATTTCTGTGCCAAATTGCCACTCCGACTACCCCCAACTAGTGCAGACTGCTGCTGACTAGGGCAGACTCGGCAGGATTGTGAATCGTGTATAAAATCGGGCAGAATATCTTGTAGTGTGTCCTCAGCTTAAGGCATGGGGGCAGAGCAAAGTTACTGGCTGTAATTTGACAACACAGGCAGAAATGCTGGAACAAGACGTATCGACTGGTCTGGGTGAGGCATTGCAGTCGGACGCTATGGCTCAGTGAAACGATCTGATATCAGGTGCTTTTAACTAGTATTGACGTGGAAAAAAAAACAGTTGTTGCAGCTTTAAAGTCGCACTGAAACGGACGTTTGAGATCATCTAACTTCCATAGTTTGACGTATTTCCGACGCAAACAAGCTATGAGGGTGGGACATATGTTTAGAGTTTGAATTGGAATTTGATTGGAACATTGACAAGTGGACGGGTTTTAAGAACTTTAGACAGATTCGATAGAAGGATAGCGTTGATTGACGGGTGGATGTCGTGAGATTATTGGCCTAAAATCTAAGGTACCTGTTGTCGTCATTGCACGTGACATACCGTTTTCCAGGAAGTAAGAAATTATATATTTTGATATAAGATAACAAAAGTAGAATTTTGTTAATTTTTTGGCATACATCGTTGAATAGGTGAACACTATGACCAATTATGTTAACCAAAATGGGACAGAATGCTTTTTTCATTTCAGTGCGACTTTAAAAATCAGCGTTTGCCTTTTTCTCTCTGCTAACGACTTAGAAACGTGTTGAATAACGTAAACACGGCACAGCGTCGGTCGAGAGGCGCGTCTCACCCTCGGCGGGGGACACCCTGCCGTCCGCTGAGCGGACCAGGTGAGTGATCTTGCTCTTCCGGGCCTTCCTCTTCTGGCTGCCCACCAGCGTCTCTGAGCTGCCGGCGCCCTGGACCTCCGGGCACACCGCCGCCGCCGCCACCACCGCGCCGGGCTTGGTCTTGGCGGGCGAGTCCGGCCCGGGGGACTCGCTCCCCGGAACTGCGGCGGAAAGGAAGAGTCAACGGTGACGAGCAGGAAAGAGCAGCTGAACGCTCAGAGAGAACTAGGCTGACGATAGCAGCAGATCAGGGAGACCGCAGGCTTCAGAGAGAGACCTACCATGACGCTGTCACAATATAGAAATCGCTGCTAAGGACTTAGCCAATTGGCTATATGCACAACTCCAGTACTTCCTGAAATTAGACATACTTCTCTATTTCCTGTCTCACACTATTGGATGAAGTGATTTTTCAGGTGTGCCTGATCGTTGTGCTGCAGTCAGGCACACCCGATTAATAACTTCTTCCAATAGTGTAGGACAGGAAATAGAGAAGCATGTCTAATTTCAGGAAGTACTGGAGTTGTGCATGTAGCCTATTGGAAACAACAGACACTGAAATCCATTAGACAAGTACAATACTTACATGGATGGCGAATGTAAACCTTTAAAAAAAAACATTTCAAAATCTCCTGGAGAACATTCACACATTAATATGCACAAACAAGGATGTTCTAATTCACCTTTATCCACAGTACTGGGCTTGTCCTTTTTTTGCTTGTACTTGCTAACAATCTTGTGGAATGAGGTCTTTTTCTGAGATGGAGATGAACCTGATATAACAAAATAGAACAACAAAGGAAGGAGTGTGGAAATGCTATGTTAAGTGGTAGCAATGCCTTGAGAGAGAGAGAGAGAGAATAAGAGGGATAGAGAGAGAGAATATATGTACAGTTGACAGGAGCAGAACGGTGAATGACAGGGATGAGAGATTCCTATGTTTAAAAAAAAAAATACATTGGAGAAAAACAACAGTTTCGATCTGTGAAGGAAGATGGCGGATCTCTGCTGACCCTTGGCAGGTTTGAGGGCGTCCTCCGGCGCCGGGCTGCTGTCCGGTTTCTTCTTCTTGCTGACCGCCGTGTTCTTCTTATGGAAGGTCAGGGGGCTGTACTGCGGAAGGCTGTTGAACTTCTTCTCGAACTCCTCCTCTAGTTTCCCAAGACTGCAGAGAGATCAATGATCAGGTTCCTACTAGTAGGACTGGGTATCGAGTCGAATTTAAAGAATCGATTCCGATTCAGAAGGTTTGGAATCGATTATCACGATTCGATTCTATTCGATTCAATATCGATTCGGTTAGTGTTACTAAAACCTGTTTTTTTTTAGCTGTAACCTTAATTACATGACTGACAAGTTATGCAACACATCAATACTAGGGCTGGGTATCGATACTTATTTCCAAAAATGAATGAATGAATGAATCATTGAATGAATTAATAAACTATTCATTCCTTCATTTATTCATTCATTCATTAAATAAAAGATCGATTTTGGGATTCATGAATCGATTCTGAATCATTTGATTCAGAATCGATGAATCGATTTTTTTAAACACAGCCCTACCTAATAGGACGAGCGATAAAACAAAACGACAGTACGACTGCTGAGACGTAAAGGGGACAGGGACAGAGGACGACGTTGGACGGGGACAGTTCAGGAACCCTCACCCTGGGGCGGGGTCGTCTTTGGATTTGGACTTCTTCAGCTTCTTGGGGGTGTTGGTCCCCGTCTGAGTGAAAGCCCAAGTCTCGTCGGTCCAGCCTCCGTCGTGGTCGGACGCCCCTCCGCGGAAAGAGCCTCTTTTACCTGACCACAACAACCGTGACGGTCAACAGGATTTACACACAAAACCGCTGGACTGTGGTTAGGAATCCTTATATTTATATGTGGTTATGAATGATTATATATGTATGTTTATCAGAATCAGAATCACTTATTAGCCAAGTCATTTTACACCTGCTAGGAATTAGTTCTGGTCAGTTGGTTCATAATACTGATGGAGACAACATTGGATAGGGTGCAAGGACAAGACGGGACAGTGCCGGGACAGGACAGTGGTGCAACGACAGGGTGGAAGGGTGGGGTACCTCGGTCTACGTTAGCTCTCAGCGAGGTCAGCATTCCTTCGGACACCAGGGTCTTGTAGAGGGCCCCCTTGCAGCTCCTCTCCGACTTCCTGGAGCCACACCCCTCCGAGTTGGCCTCCGCGTCCCTGTCCCTCTCCTCGTCTTTGAGCTTGGCGTGCGGGGGGCTCGCGGGGGCGGGGCTCTCCATCGCGCTCCCTTGGGGCTCTGTGCTTCTGTCGCAGGCCTCCTCCTCCTCCCTCTTGGGGGAGACCGGCGTCGGCCCCGCCGTCGACGGCCCGTGGGCCCCGCCCTCTCCTTTGTGCTCCTCCCCCTCCGTCTCATCCGCCTCGTTCTCTCGGAGAGGATTCTTGGCTTTGGGTTTGCTCTTCTTTTTGGGCGATCCAGCTTGGCCCGGACTGGCCCGTTCGCCGTTGGCGGTGCGGGCCTTCTTCCTGGGCGTCTCCTCCGCGTCCCTCCACGCCCCCTTCGCCACGGCCTCGATGGTGTAGAAGACGCTGTCCAGCACCGACTCCGGCGGCGGATATTTCTTCGGCGTCTTCTTCGGCGGGACGGGGCTCTTGTCTTTGACCTGGTCCAGCGAGACGTCCCTCTTCTTCTTCCTCTTCTTGGCGTTGGCTGTCTGGCCGCTGCGTGGCGGCGAGCTGGCGTCCGTAGGTGTAGACGTGGAGGAGGCGGCGGAGGAGGGAGGAGGAGAGGAGACGGGAAGATCGGCGGTGTCCTCCGTCTTCTCCTGGACTGCCGTTTGCGTTTGGACGCCGGTGGCGTCGCAGGTAGAAGACGTCTTGACCTGAGGCTGGGAAGAGATGGCCTCCATCTTCCCCGCCTCGGAAGCCAAACACATCTAGATGAAAACACAATTCAACATTCAAACTGTGGATGAAACACAATTCAACATTCAAACTATGGATGAAACACAATTCAACATTCAAACTGTGGATAAAACACAATTCAACATTCAAACTGTGGATAAAACACAATTCAACATTCAAACTGTGGATAAAACACAATTCAACATTCAAACTGTGGATAAAACACAATTCAACATTCAAACTGTGGATGAAAACACAATTCAACATTCAAACTGTGGATGAAAACACAATTCAACATTCAAACTGTGGATAAAACACAATTCAACATTCAAACTGTGGATGAAAACCCAATTCAACATTCAAACTGTGGATGAAAACCCAATTCAACATTCAAACTGTGGATGAAACACAATCCAACATTCAAACTGTGGATGAAACACAATTCAACATTCAAACTGTGGATGAAAACACGATTCAACATTCAAACTGTGGATGAAACACAATTCAATATTCAAACTGAGACGTTAACAAAAGACAAAGGGGCAGTTGGAAAAAACTAACTGGTCGACACAGAACGCTTATTACATATTTTGCATGTACAGATGACGTATGTACAGAAGTAAGTCGTAAAGGTGTCTTATAATCCCATATGGGATGGGCCGACAGTAGGCATGACACTTAAATAAAAAATTCATTCATTCATTCATTCATTCATTATTAAGGTTATATAATGAGACAACAACGCCAAAACATGTCACATGGTTGTCTTCTTTAGGTATTTATCCAACCCTGACCAACTACAATGTCAAGGCAGACTTTCTTCCCATGTGTATTATTCTCAATCTGCAGACTAAATCACTAGTTGTCACAACATATATGCAGTAGACTTCAATATCAGAATGAGTCCAACCGCTCTGGGAGGAAGTAGGAAGTAGAAGGATCCTCCATGTTACCTCAGCGAGCTGGAAGAGGGCGGACTGCCGGCACTGCTTGACCTCTGCTACCACAGACTGGGACGACTCCGAAGACGTCTGTTTGAACACACAAGAGGAGGATTAGTCAAGTCTTTCATTCTGTGTGCTTCCAGGACTGGTTGAGTATTTAGCATTATAAGCCACATTATAAGGTTATTTATGATCGTATACAAGGCCGATATCAACATTTTGATCAACTTTGCACTCTTGAGATATGACGTTGCCACTAACGTACACAATGGATCTCTAGGGGCGTATAGAAAATCCCTCAAAAACACCATCAACTCGTTTTCAAATACAGGAAACTCACCGAGTGGTCACTGGTGACTGGAACACTTGGTTCTTTTAAAAGAAGCCTGAAGACTTTTCTTTTTGCCACTGCTTTCTAAGATGAGTTATGTTTATCAGTATACTGCACTGTAACTTTTATTCCTGTATTCTATTTGTCCTGCTTTTTGTTTTAAATATCTATAATGACTTGCTTTTTGTTTTAATGCTTTTAATTTGTCCTGCCTTTTGTTTTAAATGTCTATAATGTCTTGCTTTTTGTTTTAATGCTTTTAATGTCTCATGTAAAGCACCTTGAATTGCCCTGTGGCTGAAATGTGCTATATAAATAAACTTGCCTTGCCTTGGTGTCCGTTGAACGTTCTGACATGAGAATCGCCACAAAGTATGATTCATATCAGGTTTGTTTAATCATATTAAATCCGTTGACTTGTATTGACAACAAAGCCAGAGATGTTAGGTGTAGATTCAAGTGAAAATATTCCCGTGATAAATGATAAATAAACCCGATAAGAAGCATACTTTGCGGTTATTTTCATGTCAGAACATCATCCGATGCCGGTGACCACTCTGTGAGTTTCCTGTATTTGAGAACGAGTTGATGGTGTTTTTAAGGGATTTTCTGTATGCACCTAGAGATCAATTGCTTACGTTAGGGGCGACATATATCTCGAGAGTGCAAAGTTTGTCAAAATGTTGATACGTGCCGTTGTATATGGTCGTAAATAACCGTATAACATGGCTTATAATGCTAAATACTCAACCAGTCCTTTAAAAGAAAAAAAACTCTGTCAAAAACTTCTGTCAACAAAAAATTCAACAACACAACAGTTAAACTTCCGATCTTATGCTTTGTCAATATCTGCGCTGATAGAAACCAGATTTGGTAATCTCCTACATCTTTGTTTTCTGTCAAAAACAGCAGCAAAGAGCAATACCTCTTCCAGTTTGGGAGCAGAGGGCTTGGTTCTGCTTTTCCCTCCATCAGACACACTCTCCGGGGAGCTTCCAGACGCACTCTGGAGATGGAGAGAGCGCAGCGTTGAAAGGTGCGATTGGGAAAGCCGGGCTTGATGACGCGTGCAGACAGAAATAAAACAACTCACTTCCTTGGTGCTCCTCCAGACCGGCTTGCCGTCTCCTGCTGTGTCTGCTAGGCTGGGCTGAGGAGTACTGGAAGACATCTAGGAAGGAACAGGGGATTGATTTAGTCTTATCATAATATCATTTCCACATCACTGACTGGTTGGATGTGCTGGCTCCGCCGTGTCACCACACAGAGGAACCGGTAAGAACCGCTTAAGGGAAACCCTGGTATATAAAATAAAATAATAAATAAATAAATAAATAAATAAATAAATAAATAAATAAATAAATAAATAAATAAATAAATAAATAAATATATAAATATATATATATATATATATATATATATATATATATATATATATATATATATATAAACAACCATGTGTGGTATTCATTGAGTTTGGGAATTCCCACGATTTCTTGTGCTAGCTCAAGCTGATATGCCTAAACAACAGGACATGGACTCGTGTGTCGTCCAGTTTCAAAATTGCTACTGACCTGATGATTCTCTCAAGGATTCCTGACAATATTGCTGTACGTTATTCGCCAAATGCCACTAGGCTACTTCGTCTAAGAGAGTTCTGCAGAAAAACCTGAACTATTTTACACGAGGATATATCCATGAGATTTGGATTTCGGACGGAGCAGGTGACAACATAGGAGTTGATGCTAGGTGTTGGCAATCTATGCGGAAGAAACAGACGCCTCACAAACTCCAGATTGAAATTCATCAGGACAAATCGAGGAGTCTAACTGCCCATGTAGCCTAAAGCAGGGTGAGTAAGTTAGTGGCATCCATTCTTAGGGCGGCTGTAGCTCAGTTGGTAGAGCGGGTCGTTCAGTGATCGAAGGGTCAGTGGTTCGAATCCCAGCTCTGACTCTCCACATGTCGAAGTGTCCTTGAGCAAGACACCTAACCCCAAATTGCTCCCAATGAGCAGGTTAGCACCTTGCATAGCAGCTACCGCCATTGGTGTGTGAATGTGTGTGTGAATGGGTGAATGAGAGGCCATTGTAAAGCGCTTTGAGTGCCGCTAAGGTGGAAAAGCGCTATATAAGTGCAGTCCATTTACCATTTAGAAAATAAGCCTGTGAGAATGAATTAACTACGAGCTAATTAGCTACTGTACATCAAGCACCTAACATTACTATCTTCGTAGCTTTGTGTGTGGGCGCTGCTGTAAACTGATGTGTGGAGGGAGGTGTGGAGTATCGTACAGATTGTTTTCTTATAACATTATGGTACAGCAGCCTGCAGGCCGGTTTTCTGTATGTTTTAAGAATCATTTTCTTCAAACTAATGTCTAATCTATGAACACAATGCAGGACAAACTTTGTTTGTGGGACATCAGAGGCGTGGTCTTAAGAAATCAAGCAACCTTATTGGTTATTATTCTCCGCGTGATTGACAGGCTGGAAAGGTCTACCCTCTGTGTGGCATCTTGAAGGGGGGTGGCCTTACCTCAGCAAGGTGGAAGAAAGAGGATTTCCCAGGGTGCTTAGCGGCATCTCCGGACAGTGAGGAGTTGGAGGAAATCTGTGGATTGAAAGTGAACTCAAACTCACCTTATTTACTTACTTACTCACCTTATAACTGACATGACCAGCTAGTGTCTACTGTAACTACTGTGACATGACCAGCTGGTGTCTACTGTAACTACTGTGACATGACCAGCTAGTGTCTACTGTAACTACTGTGACATGACCAGCTAGTGTCTACTGTAACTACTGTGACATGACCAGCTGGTGTCTACTGTAACTACTGTGACATGACCAGCTGGTGTCTACTGTAACTACTGTGACATGACCAGCTAGTGTCTACTGTAACTACTGTGACATGACCAGCTAGTGTCTACTGTAACTACTGTGACATGACCAGCTAGTGTCTACTGTAACTATTGTGACATGACCAGCTGGTGTCTACTGTAACTACTGTGACATGACCAGCTGGTGTCTACTGTAACTACTGTGACATGACCAGCTAGTGTCTACTTTAACTACTGTGACATGACCAGCTGGTGTCTACTGTAACTACTGTGACATGACCAGCTAGTGTCTACTTTAACTACTGTGACATGACCAGCTAGTGTCTACTGTAACTACTGTGACATGACCAGCTAGTGTCTACTGTAGTTACTGTGACATGACCAGCTGGTGTCTACTGTAGTTACTGTGACATCACCAGCTAGCATCTGTCTACTGTGACATCACCAGCTGTCATCTATCTACTGTGACATCACCAGCTGTCATCTATCTACTGTGACATCACCAGCTGTCACCTGTCCCCTGTGACGTACCTCTCTGGCAGTAAGCGCATGTTCCCCAGCCAGCAGCAGCATGCTTAGGCCTCCCATCTTCGTGGGATCTGGGAATGCACCACATGAGAATGATCACTCCTGATAGTGATTAGTATACTATTACCATGGTATCATTACTTGGTTGTATTGTGACATCACTGCAATGTCACCACTGCTGGACGAATCACTCTCTCTCATCGACGACGGGTGACACCATACCTGCCATGGCGAAGTTAAGCTGTGGTATGCTCTCGGTCTTGGGCACTTTCTTGGCGGTGGGACCGTCCTTAGCGGGGTTGGAATTCAGGGTCCACACTTTTTTGCGGGCGTTGCCGACGGGGTGGCAGGACTGGCTCTTGACCGGTTTGTTGGTAGTGGGGCACCACTTGTAGCCCGGGTTAGCCTTCATGAACGCATCCTTGTACTGACGAGCAAGATCAGGTTGAAGGGTAAGTTCACGTTGATGTAACACTCAAATAAACACATTTTCCTTCACGCTGACTGCCGTTAATTCTTCTACATTCATAGTACTTCTGTCACTATGTTACGCTACACATTCATGAAAAAATGAAAACTTTGACCTTTTCTTAACCTGACTGTCTTTCATCTTTACTACAGACAAAAGCTTGCTCGATCGTCTCGTTGAGAGGGGTCAGGGAAGAGTTTTTACAGCTCACTTTTCTGGCCCCCGGGTGAAACTGTTTTTTTGCTTCCCTCTGGAATATGTAGGGGTGGGACCTATGCCCACCTCCATTGCTCTCTGTAAAGTGCATTGTGTTGCCTCTGTGTATGAAATGCGCTATATAAATAAAGTTTGATTTGATTTGAGAAGCAGGCCAGGGGGATGACCCCGGCTGCCACGCCCACCTCCTTGGCCATGTCGGTGTACTTCTGCTTCTCGTTGGGCTCCAGCACCGCCCACCAGTCGGCCAGGATCTTGGTGGCACCGCGGTTGTCCAGCCGCGGGTGTTTCTGGCGCACCAGCGAGCGGTGGCGCTTGCAGAACAGGAGGAAGGCGTTCATGGGCCTCCGCGCCCGCTGCTCCGACGGGTCCTCCTCGCCCTCCGCCGCCGCCGCCACCACCGCTGCCGCCATGGGGGCCGCGCACGCCACCTCGGGGCCGGCGCCGCTCTCCCTGCGCAGCAGGGGCTCCTGGGAAACACGGCATCCGGATGTCAACAAGGCCGTCATCCGCTACCGAACACACCATCCCGGACGTCAACACAGCTGTCGTCCGCTAATAAACACCTCGTCCGGATGTCAACACAGGCATCATCCGCTACTAAACACACTGTCCAGTCATCATCCGCTATTATTTCTCTATGCTTGTTTGACTCAACACAGGCCTATCGAACGGCGACGGTGACACTCTTCAGAATCAGAATCAGACTTTATTAAGCCAAGCAGACTTACACCTACAAGGAATTCGCCTTGGCCTGTTGGTACACAACAAATAATCGTAGCGCAAAGACAGGACAGCTCACAATACACGACGACAAAGCGATACCATACAATATACGCAACACTATCTACAAGAATGTACCAAAAACAGACAGCGTCAGCTCAGCTCACCTTGTCCAGCTCATCTTCGTCGTCCTCCTCCTCCTCCTCGGAGAAGTCCAGGGCCTTCTTGGAGAGCAGCGGGTGCCACTGCAGGCACTTGCGTTTGGGCCGCTTGCCGCTCACCTCCCCCTCCACCGGCGGCTCCTTCACTCTTCCTCCACCTTTCATGGCGCTGTCGAGCCTGAGAGAGACGTCCACAGGTCACGCCCGGCCTACGCGACACCCCGGCATCACCTGGCCGGCACCCCCGTGAAGCCAGCTGCGTCTGGGCAGCAGCTCTAACGAGCACCATATGGGGAAGATGCCCCATGGGGTAGAAGTGGGGGCGTTTGGTTCTGCGGTCATGTTTATTTTTTAATTATTATATAAAAAAAAAAGAGGTATTGTGATATTGGTGTTTTAGACGTGTATCAAGAATGATTTGAGCCCCCGCATGGAAAAACTGGTAGGAGAAATTATTGTCTCAGGATCAGTGTGTAGCTAAAAAGGGTTTGGCGGAATCAACAGCAGCCAGGATGTTTTTTGGGGGTGGGTGGATTACGATGTGGGAAAAGGACACTATGTTGGGGTAATATGAGGGTAATATGAGGGTGCGTGGTTATTGTAAAGGTGTGCGACTGCTCTAGGAGGTTAAATGCATCATAAAAGCATAGGCCTCATCTTTTTATAACGCTGTCATCATCCTGACCAGGATTCTCTTCTGCTTTGGCCTACATGACAATGACCATGACTGTCAACTAGAAAGTAAGCCATCTGATATCCCATGAACACTGGAAATGAAACTGGTCTAGTGAATGAGGCTCATTAAGATCGAATGTAAAATGGACACTTAGGATAAATAAAAGATAAAAGTTCTAGGTTTTGAGGATGTGGGGTGGATATACTTACTTATGACACAGAAACTATGGAAATGTTGTAGATGAAGATGAATCTGTCGGTCCTTTGTCATGCGATGGTGATGACCTATAAAATACAAGACACTGCTCTCAGTCAAGCCATGGCTGTGTGTTTGATGCACAGAGGCCTTTGCTTGATTCATTTTCAGCAACCATATGCTTATTCTGCCATCACTGACGTGCAACTACCCTCCAAACATTCGTGCATACGATCACATGATAATATGCTTTAAACTCGGGAAAGGGGTTTACACATGTAGCTAAAACAGTGTCTGCCATGATTGTGTTGTCTTTTGGACATTGCATCAAAGCAAATTCGAAAATATCGGAGAATTTAGTAAATGGGACGAAAGCAGCTAAGAGTTCGAGAGACTCGATGGCTTCTGGAGCAGCGAGGTTGTTTTCAGGTACACCGGCGGGCTGCTCCTACACCGTCACACAATCAATAGTACAAGTAAAACACAGCCCAACATTGCACAACGGTTGAATTATTTCGATTCTAATTCATGATCAAACACTTTGTTGTTGCCACTGTTCTGCGTATCACTTCACATTTGCATTTCCGTGCAAAATGTCGATCTAGGGTCTGACAAGACAGACTAGCGAATGAGAGTCCATCTTGCTTTGGAGAATAAATTTCACCTCTGTCAAACTCCAATGCATTCGTCGAGGTATCCCACTCGGGAAAATGAAAGCATTTCATAAATTAAACTAAGGATGTTCCGTTCAGACATTTGCAGCAGTACAGTCTGGTCGGCGGGCATGATTTTCATTTGCTTCCACTTCTGGGAATAAAGCTTGTTAGCTGCTCTGCTAGCTGCTCCCTCTCTCTCTCTCTCTGTCTCTCAGTCACACACGGCTAGAGCTAGCCCGCTGGACGTGTCACACACAAAACATGCAATGGTTCCAAACCCGCCGAGCTACTTCCATTCCATCCATGTTTACGTTCATGTTTACCTTCCTGCAACTAAACTAAATGGTTGTTATCATCACATTCGAACATGACGCTACAGTAGCCGTTTGGAAACAATGTATCCGTGCGTTTGGTTTCAATGGAGGAGTGAAAACAGTTTCTCCAGCGCTGCCATGTATGTGTCCGTCTCAGGCTACATGAGGGTTTTGTGGAACAGTGACTTAAAATGTGTTCGGTACGACCATGAGAGCTGAGATGTTGCATTAGAAGTGTGAGTTTATAGATCAGAGCTCGATGCCGAGAGCAAATATGCAGGAAAAGCGAGGCAACACGAGGGACCGCACTTCGAAAGCGGCGATAAAAGCGACACAAAATATCTCATTGATTGACTGGACGGTCCAGGAAAACAACAGCCGGACTTGGATTAGCGGTAAATCATGAACATATTCTCTGTCATGACGGCATCTACATGTTGAAACATACCTCGGATATCCCTCTCGATTGCCAGGGCCCTCTCATCCCAAGCTGCCTCCTCCTTTAAACTTATTGACACATCATAACAGTTCAGCGGTACCACTGTACAATAACACGACAGGAACACTTCACCGGATGATTCCACCGTCAGCCAGGCGAAACACGACAATCCGCAATCGCCAAACAAATTTCGAAAATGCTCACGTCCTGTCGGTATTAAACGCTCTGTTGAAGTAGTTGGAATCGAATACTTTCGATTCCCTCGACCAAATTTCTCATTTTGTCAAATCTACCCTCCCCCCCCGTTCACAAAGTGTTCTTGCGAGGCTGTGATGTTCATGCACTGACTGACTGGCCTAGCCGTGCTAAAAATCACTCAGCTTTCTGGCCCAACAACGGCTTACATCTCCAATAAACTTTTAGCAATGTCGGCGTCAAGTCACTGAAAAGATGCAACCGTAGTGCAAAACTCGTACACCTTTAAAAAAGCTAGTCTGGGTCTCAGTCGTACACTGTCTTCCTGGGTGTTGTGTAGCTCTACTGTGGAATCGGAGAAATGTTTGGAAAATGAAGTGTAGCCTACAGTAGAAGTATGCCAGCACTCACCCACAACAGGCCACACAGTGAATTTACAATTAAGTTACTAGTTGTGTTCAAACTGAGCCGTTCCCCATTCCTGTTGCCTTCTAATGCGCTTCTCTGATGAACGGAACAGTTTTGCAACATACAGTAGGATAGCAGTGTGAAATCACCCCCATCATGTAAGACTGTACGTGATTGGACGTCCGCTTGAGAGACAGACCGAATCGCCACCCAGAATGAACATTACAGTTGGCTATAGCTCCGACAGAAAGATTAATATAATGTCCACATAATGTGCAGGACATGAGGAGGCCATCACCAGGTGGACGAGGAAGGAATATAAATAAAATAAAGATAGCCTCAATTAAAAAGGATGTCTTTGTTGTAAATACAGCCTAAACACAATTAATATGTTATAACATAGATTGAGATGCTGACATCTTGGTCACAGAGAAGTCATTTGCCATTGAGAATAATCCCACCCACTGACTGAAATTCAAATAGACCTATTTTTCAGCGTCAACTGAGTTCAGGGTCAAAGTTCAGTTAGGTTATCTTATATACATACAGCTATAGCTATAGTATACTGTTCTCAATCTCTTACATCTCTGCAAATTAACTCTTTACATTCATTATCCTTCATTATGTTGCCTTTAGATTCACGTTCATTGAATACTCTCATTGAATACTCTCATTGAATACTCTCATTGCAGCCACAGCTTATTTAAGACTTGCGTACAACGTATTCCAATATCTTTCATCTCAAAACAGCTAGTCAACTTTAATTGACTTAGCACCAGTAAATGGTACATGGATATATAGATATTTTATCCAAAGTGCTTTACAATGGCCTCTCATTCACCCATTGACACACACAGTCACACACCAATGGTGGTAGCTGCCATGCAAGGTGGTAGCCTGCTCATTGGGAGCAATTTGGGGTTCAGTGTCTTGCACAAGGACACTTCGACGTATGGACAAGATGAGCCGGGATTCGAACCGCCGACCCTACGATCATTGGACAACCCGCTCTACCTCCTGAGTTACAGCCATTAGTCCACTAGTCCTTTACCTACTTCAGGTGTGAGGGTAAACTTGTCTCAGTGCTTTGGTGAAATACAGTCCATGTCCAGCCCATATCAAGACGGATGGCGGACTGTAGACTACATTCACGTGACTTTAGTCCCATATTGAACACAATCTCATCAGCCTACATACATTTTAGGTAATAATCTGTCTCTCGTCCTGAGTAACCAACCTGTTGATGAGTCCCTTCTGTCTGATTTGGGATGTTCTTCGCTGTGTATCGCTGTGCATTCCTGCGTTTCTGGGCCTTGTTTGTGAGTTTGTCCACAGAGCAACAGGGAGAGGCCAGTGGCTGTCAGACTGGGCAGATGTGGAGGTGCACTACTGCAGATGTGGAGGTGCACTACTGCAGATGTGGAGATGCACTACTGCAGATGTGGAGGTGCACTACTGCAGATGTGGAGGTGCACTATTGCAGATGTGGAGGTGCACTATTGCAGATGTGGAGGTGCACTACTACAGATGTGGAGGTGCACTATTGCAGATGTGGAGGTGCACTACTGCAGATGTGGAGGTGCACTACTGCAGATGTGGAGGTGCACTATTGCAGATGTGGAGGTGCACTATTGCAGATGTGGAGGTGCACTATTGCACCCAGGTCGCCAGCCAGGACGATGAAGCACAGGGCCTGGAGGAAGAGCTGGGTGGGCCGGACGCAGGTGGGCAGTCCATGACAGCTGACCGTGCCAAGTCACTTATCAAATATCAATCTGTCTTTGACATTTGCATTTCTGTCTATTTTGCATGTACATTTGTATTTAGTCTGGATTGTGCTCATTTGTTGTCCTTTGTTGCCGTCATGGTGCAATGTCAATCAATCAATAAAGTACCTACTGCTATGTCCGTAGTCTGTTAGCAGGATTAGGCAAAAACTATTACTCTGATTTTCATGAAACTCGGTTGACTGGTGCAGTATGAGTCAACCTAGAACCCACTAAATTTTGGAGCAGATTCAGGGTTACAGGGTGGGTCCACCGCCATTAATTTTTTGGGACCCGGATAACGCAAAAACTACCAGACCGATTTTTATGAAATTCGTTGGAGGGATGTAGCATGAGCCAACTTATAGCTCATTCAATTTTGGAGCAGATCCGAATCTTGGGGGCGGGTCTATGAGCCGTCCAAATGCAGCCCGCCATCCACCTCCATTCATTTTTTAGATCAGGTTTACACTAAAACTACCAGACTGATTTTCATGAAACTTGGTGGAGGGGTGTAGCATGGGCACATTTAGAACCCATTCAATTTCGGCGCGCACAGAGCCACAGAATGCATTCAGAGGCGGAGGTCTGTGCTCTCTGAGCACCATTTCTAGTTTATATATACAATGTGTGTGCCATTGTAAGATGTGGTACAATCAGAGGTCGTGTGCAAGTGGTGCAAATGTTACAAGGGGTATAGAGTCAGTGGTGGGAGGGGCGGGGGGTGTTGTGGGGGGACACAAGCCTTGTTAATGAGTCTGATGGCCGTGGGGAAGAAGCTGTTTTTGTGGCGTGTGGACCCGGTCCCGAGGGGAGTGGGTCAAAGAGACCGTGACCGGGATGGGAGGGGTCGGCCACGATCTTTCGGGTCCGTTTTAGGGTCCTGGAGGCGTGCAGGTTCTGTAGGGAGGGCAGTCTACAGCCGGTCACCCTCTCAGCAGAGCAGATGATGCGCTGCAGTCTGCCCTTGTCTCTGTCTGTAGCAGCGGAGAACCAGATGGTGATGGAGGAGGAGAGGATGGACTCCATGATGGAGGTGTAGAAGAGAACCATCATTGTCTTTAGCATGTTGAATTTCCTCAGCTTCCTCAGGAAGTACATCCTTTGCTGGGCTTCTTTGGTGAGGGAGCTGATGTTCAGCTCCCACTTGAGTTGCTCAACAAGGTGCTCAGAAACTTTCATTACCACAGAGGTCTGTAGATATCGAGGCCAATGATCCTTCTTTTCTTGGGGATGGGGATGATGGTGGAGGTCTTGAAGCAGGCTGGAACATGACATGTCTCTAGTTGGCTGTTTCCGTGGGTTCTGTCTCTTGAACAGACAGTTCACATCTTTCTCTTGGATGGTGAGAGATGTCGTCGTCTACTACTACTACTACTACTACTGCTACTACTACTACTACTACTACTACTACTACTACTACTACTACTACTGCTACTACTATTACTACTACTACTACTACTACTACTACTACTACTACTACTACTACTACTGCTACTACTACTACTACTACTACTACTACTACTACTACTAGTACTACTACTACTACTATTACTACTACTACTACTACTACTACTACTACTACTACTAGT
Source organism: Borostomias antarcticus (assembly GCF_949987555.1). Classification (NCBI taxonomy): domain Eukaryota; kingdom Metazoa; phylum Chordata; class Actinopteri; order Stomiiformes; family Stomiidae; genus Borostomias; species Borostomias antarcticus. Next base: position 56,384,998 of record NC_140234.1, on the reverse strand, counting down.
ACTACTACTACTACTACTACTACTATTACTACTACTACTACCACTACTACTACTACTACTACTGCTACTACTACTACTACTATTACTACTACTCCTACCACTACTACTACTACTACTACTACAACTACTACTACTACTACTGCTACTACTTCTACTACTACTACCACTACTACTACACTACTACTACTACTACTACTACTACTACTACTACTACTAATACTACTACTACTACTACTACTACTACTACTACCACTACTACTACCACTACTACTTCTACTACTACTACTACTACTGTACACATTACTGTACATGGGAATACTGGCTGTATGTTTCTCTGGGTGGCATCTTGTGACAAAGACCAGCCTGGAGCATTATAGTCACACTGTGATTAGTTCTTCATCCTGCTCTAGGCCCTAGAGTAGTTCTCCATCCAACGCTACACCCAAAACATGCAGAAGAACAGATGCTCTTCAGTCCGGTCCCTGACCAGAATTTGGACTGAGCACTTGGATTTGGTCCTCGGCGCCATGAACGATGGCTGTCCACTGCTCCTGGCCCCTGGAGGAGGACAGCTTGGGATGGGAGAAATACAGGGAACAGTTTCCAACGGCGGCCCCCCGAAAGTTGCCTGTTTGTGTGCCGTGTCACAATATGTAATGTGTGTGTCACTGTGTGGCGGAATAAAGACCCCCCCCTTGGGGCCTATAATTAAAAAAAATAAAATAATAATAATTAACTCTAGGCCCTAGTGTGCACAAGTCTGTGGGAACAGTACAGGGGGTGGTAAGGAGGATGATTCCTTGTTCTTCTTCGTCGTTTGGGTGAGTTGGTATGTCCTCTTCCCCCAGGCTCGGGGCCGAGGGGCTATCTTTTTACCACCCCGAGCCTGGGTGAGGGGGTCACCCGGGCTATATATCCGGGCACACCTCCAGAAGCCACGACACCATTTCTTCATCCACGACAGTCAGGTCACGCATTCCGTTGGGTGTCCGATATACCGGACAGTCCTGGATGACGTGGTCTGCAGTTTGTTCCTCAGCGCCACACTCGCACGCCGCACAGGATGCCAAGCCCCATCTGTGCATCTATGAGCGTAAGCGTCCGACGCCGGTCCGGAGGCGGTTAAGCCTCACCCCCGCCGGTCTGGGTAAGTCCATCCCAGGAGGGGATGCATGTCCTGGCTCAGGGTCTCCTCCACGGCCTGCCAGTCTCCAGCTGAGTACACCAGCGCAAGGTCGTCTGCGTAGGCGTACTTCCTGGAGACTGTGTTCGGCAGGTCGTAGGTGTAGATGTTATAAAGGAGGGGGGCCTGGACAGATCCCTGGGGGACGCCGTTCTTAATGCATCACAACCTGCTTCGCTGTCCGCTGCTGGTGGTGAGGGTGAAGCTGCGGTTTGGGACAAGCTCCACGATCATGCTGACCATGTGCCTGTCCGGCAGCAGGTGGAGCAGCTTGCAGGTGAGGCTGGGTGCCATACGGTGTCGTAGGCAGCTGTCAGGTCTATAAAGATGGCTCCGGCCTTCTTTTTAGCCGAAAAGCTGTCCTCGATGTTTTGAGTCATCAAAGTGACTTGATCTACGGTCAATCTACCACGTCGGAACCCGGCCTGTTCCTGTGGGAGCAGCGGGTCGATGATTGGTTCGACGGGGGCGTAGATGAGACGCTCGAGGATCTTGAAGGGGATACATAATAGAGAGATGGGACGGTAACTCTTGGGGTCCCCTTCGGGCTTATTCGGCTTAGGGATCGCGACAACTAGGGCTCTTCTCCAGATTTTGGGGATCTTGAGTTGTTGCAAGCAGGAAGAGAGGAACGCTCTTAACCAGGACTTCAAGGCAGGCGTGCATGGAGTATAAGTTCTGGGCAGATGGAACCAGGTCCCGGAGTTTTCCCTGGCTTTACATGCTGGAGGGCAGCAGCGAACTCCTCCGGTGTGAATTCACCAGAGATGTTACCACTGCTAAGAGTTGAGGCCTTCCAGAGATCAGACACTTCTTTTGCCACGAGACGTGACGATTTGCGGCTTTTGCCCTCGTTCCTTGTTTATTTGTGGAAATGAATGCCTGGTATAAGCATGAGATGTATGTGGTGCTTCTGTGTTTTGATGATGTTTTGAGAAATTACTATCCGCCATCTAACCATGGTGCCTAGAAAAAACAGCTTACGGAATCAACCACAGTCAAGGTAAGGTTCATAGGTATTTTGGGTGTAATATGGGTTTGGGTTGATTCTCATGTAGTGATGCTTTATAGGGTTTGATTTAAATTCTATAAATGTAGAATTTCAGAAAGAAAGAAAGAAAGAAAGAAAGAAAGAAAGAAAGAAAGAAAGAAAGAATGAAAGAAAGAAATACATATAAGGAATTGAGCCCAGCCCTGCCATGTACAGTAGGCTACACTCATATTCACACGAGTTTTACACTTCATTAAAAAAAACATTTGATGCCTGAGATGTATTAGCATATCAGTGTTGGGCTGTTCCCATTGGAAAAGAATGAGGATGATGCAGATTGTAATTTTAAATGGAATAGTTGAAATCCCACCCAATTACAAACTGTCAATCAAACTGAGGTTAGACATTTGCATACAAAGTATAAAAAGACTGCTGGTTCTGCATAGTTCACAAGCTGTTATAGTATGACAGTTTTTGGCAATCCTTCCTTTAGCAGCCAAAGCTAGGAAGTGGCCACAACCAAACCTCAACCCAAGACTGGCTACCAACCAAACCTCAACCCAAGACTGGCTACCCAACCAAACCTCAACCCAAGACTGGCTACCAACCCAAACCTCAACCCAAGACTGGCTACCAACCCAAACCTCAACCCAAGACTGGCTACCCAACCAAACCTCAACCCAAGACTGGCTACCAACCCAAACCTCAACCCAAGACTGGCTACCCAACCAAACCTCAACCCAAGACTGGCTACCAACCCAAACCTCAACCCAAGACTGGCTACCCAACCAAACCTCAACCCAAGACTGGCTACCAATCCAAACCTCAACCCAAGACTGGCTACCAACCCAAACCCCTACCCAAGACTGGCTACCAACCCAAACCGCAACCCCAGACTGGCTACCCAACCAAACCTCAACCCAAGACTGGCTACCAACCCAAACCTCAACCCAAACTGGCTACCCAACCAAACCTCAACCCCAGACTGGCTACCCAACCAAACCTCAACCCAAGACTGGCTACCAACCCAAACCTCAACCCAAACTGGCTACCAACCTTAACCTCAACCCCAGACTGGCTACCAACCCAAACCTCAACCCCAGACTGGCTACCAACCAGGAACCTGGTCCTTATAATTATGAGAGGAGTTTCAAGGCTGCTGTGTTTGTCACATCTGTCCCATATGCAGATCAGCCCCGGGTTCTAATATTGTCACTCCCTTTTGAATAACAAGAATCTTCTTGTTTGAAAAAAGATTTGACAAAACTTTTAAAACATATTTTGTCACGATTTGTCTTCTATATACTTAATGTTCTGTGAAGAGGTTTGAGAATTTGGTCTAGAATTTGGCATGTGCAATGATGGTCTGTATCCAGCTGGGGGCAGCATTGGTCAGAATTAGACGTCTTTAGAATCAAACCAGAAACAGTGTAGTTCCATTTCTCAGTTCAGATTTGACTGGCCTGTTTTTGCCATTTCGAAATACCAGCAATTTAAAACTAATCATAGACGCTGAAAATAGGCTATGTGAACTTTAATGAACGTCTATGTCAGTACAGCCAGTGATGAACTACTGGCGCAGTTAGTTTGAAGGTGAGTGATGCACACACAGTGTGCAAATTGAATATGATCATATGTATTAAACAAAGTTTAGGTCACTTGGGTAGGCCTATATTCACGGTAGCTCAGCTTACAATTAGACGGGTTGATGTTGATGTTCTTTCGTGTCCATGTGAGACTCCGAATTGGATCAGTCATTTCTCAACGTTGTGTAGCCTACTTCTTCCTGCAGTGATGATTCTATCCAGAAGGGGGCGCTATTGGTTAAATGATGACATGCAATCTGCTGTTGTGAAACAGAGATTATAGTTATCTTGCCTGGATAATTATGAGTGACTTTGATTAAACTACACATTTTATTGGTACTTCCCTCTTGCACCTTTCAAACATCGAGACACCAAGATAATGGATTTTTTGTCCCACACTATTTTAGACTGTCTATGCTAGAAAACCTCATGGGAACTTCAATAGGCTGATTGTGATTTAATGTCCTACAAATGCTGATCTAGATTTCACTTGTGTGGTTGAGTGTGTATGTCAGGTTGTGTATGACATGGACACTTCTGTTAATTCTTCATCATAAGAATTAACAAAAGTTGCTTAATTGGGTCAAATTAGTGAGTATTGCAACTCCAGAGGCAGAGAAATACTGTTTCTCAGACATTTTTCACACATTTCAGCTTTTAGGTCCCCTTACACATTTATATCTGGAATAATGGCATAATGTTGTTGTAATGTTGAAGAGCTCTCCTTTTAACTTGTGACTCTTGCTCATCTAGAAGCATTTCTCGGCATGTGCGAGCACTACAAAGTGAGCCTGCTTGTCTCAATCTCAGGGGAGATTCTATATTTGGATGGTCCTGTCACTTCTGTTTTAATGCACTTCATGAGATGTGTACGCTTGCTACTGAAAACCCTCCCTGTGTTCATTAAAGTGCTTATCTTTACCCAGGGGTGAAGTGAACCTGCCCCCCCCCCAAACACCCACCCACAATACACATTGTCATCAGTGAACAGTTGTTGAATGTGTAAGGGGAGTGGACTTTTCTGGGTTAGATTGATCATGAGCTGGCATATTGGCTATTGTTGGTTATTATCTAAAATGTAAGCATCTATTCGAAAGTTAGTAGTAAATAAAAATATCAGTGATTAAAATAGCTATATAAAAAGAACTTTGAGTGATTTGAACTTTCTGTAGGACAAAAAATAGGCTACGCCATGAAAACAACAATGTAAAAAATAAAAAGATAAGATGGTATGATCTACTGTTTATTTAACACATTTTCTTTCCTTTCAGGAGATCAGATCAGATTCTTTATTTCGTCACACAGTGTATAGTCACAGTGAAATGTTGCTGCTCATTACAGATAACTACTGTACAATTTACAAATTTACAAAGCGCCCACCAGGCCCCCTTGGTGAGTTCCTTTGAAACCTTCTCGTCACTACTCCAACCCCCATCTCCTACTTCCAACTCCTCCCTTCTCCCTGATGATTTCGCCAACATCTTTGACAAGAAAGTTAACAATATCCGATCCTCTTTCCCCCTCCGCCATGCACCAAGCTCTCCTCTCCTGTAATATACACTAGATATTCTGACCCACTAGATATAAAGTGGCACTGTATACATTAGATAGAGTCATTCAGAAGCCGGATGGTCTCTCTGTGCTCTTCCTGGGTCTCTCTGTGTCGCCCTGTGTGTGCGGTATCTCTTCCCTGACCGTAGCAGAGAGAACAGTCCGTTTCCTGGGTGGCTGGGGTCTCTCAGGATCCTGTTGGGTCTTGGTCTTGCCTCTTCTGGTGTAGATGTCCTTGAGGTAGGGGAGTGCCCCCCCTCAAGGTACGCTCAGCTGACCGGACCACCCTCTGAAGGGCCTTGTGATCCTGAGAGCTGCTGTTCCCGTACCAGGTGGTGATATTCCCAGTCAGGATGCTCTCGATCGTGCATGACTGTACGTAGGACGCACCACACTCATGCCACACACACACACACACACACACACACACACACACACACACACACACACACACACACACATTCACATACACGTTAAAGGACAATGCTCGTTTTTGACAACCTGGACCTTATTTACGGCATATTATAAGACATTTCACTCACCGAGAGAACTTTGGTGTAATTCGGAGGCCTGTAGAAGAAATCCAGCACGAGCTAAGTATATCCATGTAATGGCGGCGGACGGGGCACTGAGAATGCAGCTTCTAAAAAATCTATTTTCTGTCGCGAAACGGTTGTTTTCATCAATCTGTCTTTATGAATCGCTAGTTGTGCTTCCATAAAGCGTAGGCCTGTTGGAGCAACGCTTGCGCGCTGTGCGCATGCGTGCTGGAGCAAGTGGGGAAGCTATTTCGTTTCTAAAGACGTTTGTAAAGATCATATTACAGAGGCATGTGAAAAACCAAAACAGGCCTACGCTCTATGGAAGCACAACTAGCGATTAGATTTTTTAGAAGCTGCATTCTCAGTGCCCCGTCCGCCGCCATTACATGGATATACTTGGCTCGCGCTGGATTTTAAATTTCTTCTATAGGCCTCCGAATTACACCAAAGTGATCTCGGTGAGTCAAACGTCTTATAATATGCCGTAAATAAGGTCCAGGTTGTCAAAAACAAGCATTGTCCTTTAACTTTATACACTCACTTTATACACTGACCGCACTATACTTTGTATATTGTTTTTACCTCCACCCCAGCGACAGCGCAGGGGGAGAGGTAATGTTTTCATTGGCGTGTTTGCGAGGTGCATGTGTTTGTTTGTTTGTTTGTTTGTTAGCAGGATTACGCAAAAACTACTGGACCAATTTTCACAAAACTCAGTGGAAGGGTGTAGCATGGTCCAACTTAGAACCCATTCAATTTTGGAGCAGGGACCCTGGATGAGAAACACTGATCTATTCATCCTGTATCTACCACTACTACAGAGACGTTAGAGGGAGAATGTGTTCGTCATTTAATAAACACAAGAGATACCGTTTTAAGTCAGACACAGTAAGGCCTGATTCATAGTCGAAGTAAACAACGCAAGCTACGTTGTGAACGCAAGCTCCAACATGACTCGAGAGCTTGCGTTCTGTGTTTTGTTTTGTCAAGGTATTGCACTATTGCTTGCGTCAAGTGACAAATTTCAGCATGACACACGCAAGGACGCAACGAGATCTTGCGTGGCCTTGCGAAGATTGCGCTTATGTAGTTTGCGTCGACTATGAATCTGCCCTAACTGTCCTGTTCTGGCTGATGCTTTCATGATTAATCTCAACAACAGCAATATTGATGGGACGTTTTGCCACCTTTGATATTACAATTTAGCTCTTTGACATGAAGTAGCTTAGTCTATAACTATAATGATTTCAGATGTGAGTCTGTGAGATAAGTAAGGCAAGGCAAGGCAAGTTTATTTGTAGAGCACATTTCAGCAACAAGGCAATTCAAAGTGCTTTACATGAGACATGAAAAGACATGTCTAACCCTAACCCCAAGTGCAACACATAAAAGGCCATATAAAAAAACGAAATGCAAAAAAGGGACATTTAAAACAAAATGCTGGAAAAAATAAAATACAGGAATAAAAGTTACAGTGCAGTGTATGAATGAATAATCATTGATTTAATAAAAAGCAGCGTCGAAAAGAAAAGTCTTTAGTCTTGATTTAAAAGAACTGAGAGTTGCAGCAGACCTGCAGTTTTCTGTAGCCTACTTTGTTGTGTCCGTGATTTCTACATGTATCATGCAACAGAACAGGAGTGACGTCCCGTTTTCAAGGGCCCCGATACAGCAGCGACCGTCAGAGCTCGCGCGCCTGCGGGAAACGGACGGGAGGAGAGAGAGAGAGAGAGAGAGAGAGAGAGAGAGAGAGGGGGAGAGAGAGAGAGAGAGAGTTGAGCTGCTTCACTGTTCAGACGAGAGAGAGAGAGAGAGAGAGAGAGAGGGGGAGAGAGAGAGAGAGAGTTGAGCTGCTTCACTGTTCAGACGGCGTGACGAGAGAGAGAGAGAGAGGGGGAGAGAGAGAAAGAGAGACGGAGGGAGAAAGAAAGAAAGAGAAAGAAAGAAAGAAAGAAAGAAAGAAAGAAAGAAAGAAAGAAAGAAAGAAAGAAAGAAAGAAAGAAAAAGAAAGAAAGAAAGAAAGAGGGAACGCACGGAGAAGGAAAAGGACAGAAGAAAGTCTGTAGAGTGAAATAAATACTGTAATTTCAAAGATTTTGCTTTGGGAATTGCAATGGAATGTCGTAAAGTAAGTAGCTCAACTAATTGTTTTACGTTTAGGCTGTTAAATAAAGCCTTATATAGGCAAATTGTAATAATATTAATAATAATAATAATAATAAAATCTCATAGTGTTCAATGTTTGTGAAAGATGTTTTTTGCACTAATAACACAGGTGTTCGGTGGGTGATACAAATATGGCACCTGTACCAGTGGATTTAATAAATAACATAGTTGGAGAACCATAATATAAACTGTACATGCTACACTTGTCAATATCTTACATAAATATGTACAGTATATGTATCTATTTGAAGATGTTTATTTCTTTTTCCCAGTTATTTTGATGCCTAATTCAGGATGGAAAAACCTATAGATGCTGACTTGTACTGTGATGTGTACACTGATTGAGTTGGTGTTGCTTTGGACTGATTCCAAGATCAAATATATTGATGACCTAATGACCTTTGGCATGTGTATAGACGTATTCTAATAATATACGCAGGTAGTTTTTTCCAGCTGAAATTTGGCAGAATTTGCTTGAGAATGAAAGGATTGAGACCAGTATGAGCAGTAGCCTACTGGACCCAGGGAGGTGGACCCAGCAGAACCGGACCCAGGGAGGTGGACCCAGCAGAACCAGACCCAGGGAAGTGGACCCAGCAGAACCAGACCCAGGGAAGTGGACCCAGCAGAACCGGACCCAGGGAGGTGGACCCAGCAGAACCAGACCCAGGGAAGTGGACCCAGCAGAACCGGACCCAGGGAGGTGGACCCAGCAGGACCGGACCCAGGGAAGTGGACCCAGCAGAACCGGACCCAGGGAGGTGGACCCAGCAGAACCGGACCCAGGGAAGTGGACCCAGCAGGACCGGACCCAGGGAAGTGGACCCAGCAGAACCAGACCCAGGGAAGTGGACCCAGCAGAACCGGACCCAGGGAGGTGGACCCAGCAGGAACGGACCCAGGGAAGTGGACCCAGCAGAACCAGACCCAGGGAAGTGGACCCAGCAGAACCAGACCCAGGGAAGTGGACCCAGTAGGAGCAGAACCAGACCCAGGGAAGTGGACCCAGCAGAACCAGACCCAGGGAAGTGGACCTAGTAAGAGCAGAACCGGACCCAGGGAAGTGGACCCAGCAGAACCAGACCCAGGGAAGTGGACCCAGCAGAACCAGACCCAGGGAAGTGGACCCAGTAAGAGCAGAACCGGACCCAGGGAAGTGGAGCTATAGGAGCAGAACTAGACCCAGGGAAGTGGACCCAGCAGTACTGGACCCAGTATGAGCAGAACCAGACCCAGGGAAGTGGACCCAGTATGAGCAGAACCGGACCCAGGGAAGTGGATCTATAGGAGCAGATGATGCTTGCGTTCCCCAGGCAGACAGAACCAGTTGGTGTGTTATACAACTCATCCCTGCTGAACTGCGTGGGCTTGAAGCTGTGTTTGTGGGAGGACCAGAAACCTAGAAACTGCCAATTATCTGTGTATAATTTAAAGATGGGTTTGTGTGTCTGTGTGCCCGTGTGTGTGTGTGTATGTGCGTGCGTGTGTGTGTAAGTACAATGTCCATTTACATTTTACATCACTAATCATTTAACCCACATAATAAGAGCTGCGATCAGACACGATTCAGTCAATTATTTGAAGTGTATCTCGACTCAGGTATTTTTGCATATTTCAATTGTCGACTGTAGCTGGTGGAGAAAGGAATCCTAGCTCTACTAGATAAGAAAAAAAAAAAGGAATCCATGCATTATCTAAATAGTACAAAAAAAATCAGTGTTTAAGTTGATTCATCCATGTCAAAAGGAATCATAGCTCTACTAGATAAATAAAAAAAAAGGAATCAATGCATTATCTAAATAGTACAAAAAATAAATCTGTGTTTAAGTTGATTCATCCATGTCATATGCCTCCAGGCACTTCACACCTACCGTACGAGGCCAAGTGTGACACACAGAAGTGTGTAGCGTTGTTTATCTGTTAGGTAACAACAAGAGGCTGTCCATCATGTAGACTGACACCACCTCATATTCAAACCTACCAGAAATATCCAACTGAAATGTCCAGAGAATGTTTACGGTACCTTAAAAAAAACGATCTCACTTATTTCCCCGTGTTTTCAGGACCCAGAGAAGGTGATGACGTGTTTTAAAGTGTTTCTTGTTTAGTCAGAAGCTGCGGTGTGTTCCAGAAGCTTCTCCTCGGTTCCCCTGAAACTCAACCCCCTGAACGCTAGTAGGAAATACATGTGTTGACGGAAACTTTGTCCCAACGGAGGACTCAACGACACGACACAGGAGGCTGGAGACTTTATTCACAAAGCACAAGGGGCTATATTATCCCATATATCCTATTCATTAGACATGGCAATGCCTCTATGAGACTGGCTGTTTACCGGTTCAACAACATCATGATTCCAGTTTATGCTGCTGTTTGGGGACTAATCATAATGAAACATCTATGCAATGGATGTGCTTCCATGTTAAATCGGTTTTGTGGTTTATGAACTGACATGAAAGCAAACAGGACCTGGGTATTTATCGACATCAGGTCCTACATGATATGATATGATGCCCACTTTGGGCAATCCCCTGCTTCTCATGAGACCATGAGTTAATGTGCAACCTTAGCCTATTGTTCACACTGTAACCTCAATAGTCACACAAATGTAAATGTATTTTTGGTGTAGTTTTCAATGTACCTCTGTTTTCAAACTGACACCAAAGAGATATCATGTTGCTTGATTGCCTGACGAGTTCTGTGTTCAACAATGCAGTTTTGTACAGAAAGACAACATCCATGTGTGGAGCGAACAAACCGACACCCGGGGATTCTGGGAAATCAGCTGTACTACAAGGACTTGAACGGATATGAACCAACGAATGATCGGTCTGTGATATATCTCCACCGTTGTGTCCCCCCAGGTCAGGTGTCCCCGGCCTCACGAGGAGGACATCATGGACATCCCCCTGGACGACCCCGAGGCCAACAAGGCCGCCGCCAAAATCCAGGCCGGCTTCCGCGGTCACATGACCCGCAAGAAAATGAAGGATGACAAGCCCAGAGAGGAGGTGAGGCTCCAATCAGAATAGAACACAGACAACAACCAGGACTGATTTAGCCAATCAGAGCCCAGTGATGGGAATAAAACACTTCAGACAAACAACCAGGACCGCTGATTTAGCCAATCAGAGCCCAGCGAGGGGATGATGTAATACAGTATAGATTTACACTCACTCAACTACATACCGAGTCTGTGAAATACTGGATTTAATGGTTAAAATAAGAATACTTGTCATACTTTATTCTTGAAAGGTTTGAGACGGGGAGAATACAGAAGCTCGCTATTAGGAAAGAGAGGCAGACCGCGTGCCCAATCCAATCCAGCGTTAATCTTTTCTTTTAAGTATCATTAATTCAGTGAAAGAGATGAATTTTGTCGGTCTGAGAAGAAAGGACTATGCATAATGAAGATTACAGTGCGCTGCACTGAGCCTTAAGTGAGAGCTTCTGTGAAGAAGCGAGGATTAAATATTGAAAGATTTAAGATGATATGCTTGTCATGTAATATTGTGTATAACACTACAGAGGCGCTTGTCCAGTGACCACGAATCACACTGGGGAAAACTCCACCGCAAAAAGAGGAATTGTATTTCTAAATAAAATGAACACAACCGGGGGGTGATTGAGGGGGAAGTCGAGGTCTAAAGAATGCATCTTAATATGCAGCCTACTACATTAAAAACAAGTACTACAGTACTTCCCAAAGTAATGAACCAGGAAGTAACCGCTCTCATCTGGGCGATTTCTGTCACACTTTGACACACTTTGGTCTTGAAAGTCATTACATCACAGTCAGATTATATTATTATATTATTATATTATATATTATTATATTATACAGTATCATGTAATAGTCCTCAGTTATGCTATGCTACTGTATGCTAAATAAACCAACAGCAGATGCCCATAATACACCACCATAATACACAATAATTAGTGCTTTCTGTCATACATGATCAAACTAGACAATCAAACATTGCTACACATATGACATATGACTGTACACAGTAAATCACTGGTATTTCTAGTCAGTATTAGTCATTGTTCTGTCAGTGTGAGACTAGTTGTGACACCATACAGGAGAGTGACTCAACCCCACTCCCCTTAGGACCCAGATCTGCCGGTTCCCAACAGGCCCGCCCACGGACAGGGAGAAAAGTGTTTCCGAGCGACGCTGACTTAATTGCTTGTTGCTAGGCAATAATACACATGGTATCCAGTTGATGGGAGGGCAAGATCTCTCCAGTGTGTTTTGAATAATGAGCGTTCACATCAGTCACATCCCACTGAAGAACAGAGCCCCCCCTCACACCCCCTTTCAAGTCTGTAATGTACAGCAGGGTCACAGTCTCGATTGTATAAATTAAGATTATTTGGATTAAATATTTAAATTCTGTATGTATTTTTAAAATCACCATCAGTGTAGAGTAGCCGTTTACCCACATGGAAGACTGAAAATCGCAGAAAAACTTCAAAAGTCAAACTGAAATCGTAGAAAAACTTCAAAGGTCAAACCACCTCTCTGGACTGGTCTCTCCTTCGAGTCCATCTTCCGTGTGAGTAAACTTCCACACTGTTGATTTTGGTGATTTTAAAAAGACCTACACACAGAATTCAAGCATTTAATCCCAAATAATATTAATGTAAACAAGGATGACTGTGCCCCTTTAAACAAAGCATGCACGCTGTAACAGCATGTCTATAGCGTTTCTGCAGTCAGAGTCTTTACAGTAGCTGTAGTTAATAATAGGCAATGGAAATGCATTAACACTATTTATTGTCAGTCCACTTATCGACCTTGTTGAAAGTGCCTCTTTTAAGTGTTAACATTAAAGCTGTCTGCACATTTACAGTATTGATCTGTCGACCTAAAATACACTACAGTCATTTACCAAGGTTATTTTAAACCCACATTTTCACACACTGCATGAGCAGAGGCTGAGTTATTTGTGTACAGGAGAATGCATATTGAATATTGTTTTTAGTTTTGACTTTTAATACTGTGTGTGGATTGGGATATTGTGTGTTGTGTTTCTACTGCTGTGAAACCATCTTCTCCACTGTGGACAAATAATAAAGTTAGACTTGACTTTATAGTGATAGACTACAGGGACCAATTCCAAAGTTGACATTGGACCATACAGTATTATGTTTCGTCCAGTCATCTCCTGCCACTCGTCTATGATGCCAGCAATTGTGTGTGTGTGTGTGTGTGTGTGTGTGTGTGTGTGTGTGTTTCCAGAAGCGCCGGGAGCAGATGTAGAGGAGAGAGAGGTGACGTGTCAGCAGCTGAACTGGGAAGTCTGGTTTCCTGGCCGAACCCACACTCAATGCCATCGCAATACCAGGAGATCTACTCTCAAAAAGATGAATAATGTCACCGTAACACATAGAACTAGATCACGGTTTGGAGTCACCCCCAACTGACCTGTGAACTCTCTCTCTCTCTCATTCTCACACACACACAAACTCAGAAAAAAAGGTTCTATAGTGTCATTCAGTTGTCCCTGTATGGAAAGTTCTGAACCCTTTTTAGAAGGTTTTTTGGTTCTTCGTAGTTTGGTTGATGGAATATAGTTCCACCTGGAACCAAATAGAGAACGTTCTTAGATGGTTTCTCTACAGGGCCAACCCAAGACCCTCAATTAATTCTAGTTGGCACTTTTTTTTTCTGAGAGTGTAAAAACACAAACTGTCTCTTTCCTCTGATGTCTCATCAGGGTTGATGTCTGTGATCCATCATAATCTTCTGTGGCATGTTTTTAATGTAATGTATACAAAACAAGTGCACTGAATTGAAAAGTTTGTGTTGAATGATTTGAAGGTGAGATAGCAGTTTGCTACTTCCGGAGCGAGGAGGCAAGGCACGGTCGATAGGGAGATGTTTTGGTTTATGTTCACTTACTGGCTATATACAGTAACTTACTCGTATACATTTTACCGCATGTAAAATATGCATTTTCAGGCATTTTAGTTCAGTTCCTTTAATGCTCATGAATGTTTGTATTTTTATGTATTTTTAAGTGAAATTGGCAAAAGTTAATTCACAGCATTGCTCATTGCTACAAATTCATTCATGTTCACCGTTTGTTTTCTAAATATGGTCAACTTGCAAAAATAATTGAGCCCAACTAGGCTGTATTTGACCTTTTTATGTTGTTTTCTGTTGTAACACAATGTTACCCCTTTTCAATCTTCTGGATTGTTGTCTTTGATGTAAGTAACGGTTTATCTATCTATAGTTCAGTACAAATGTGTGTTTTGAATGTCTTGATGGTGTTTTGCTGGCTTGATTGCTGTGCAAATTGAATAAAGGAAAATTAGCCATTGAAGCAACAACATGAACATTGCTTACCGTAGTTTGCTGCTTAATGCACATACAGTATCTCCTTATTACAATGTGAGTTTCCCTGGTATTCAGTAAGTAATCAATCTTTTAAACCACGCAAATGTATCTCCCATGTTGTCCTGATGCGGGTTAAAAAATTGATAAGAGAGAAATTATCTCTGTGTGCAGCTTCAGACGAACATCTCACAATGTCTTGAGACTCACTGTGTTCTTGTGTTTGGATCCACCCACTTGGAAGGTCTGTTAGGTGGATAGGGACAAGATTGCATCTTGGAAGTCAAACTACCCCCAATCCACACACACACGCACGCACACACACACACACAGGAGAGTAGGACCCTAACAACGTCTCGCCTACCCACATGCACTCCCCCCCGACTCCCCCGTCCTCTCGTGCTCAGCGCACCGCGGTGAGGCTTTTACTCAGCTCTCTCATGTTTTAATTACTATGCACAAATCACAATGGACTAGAGAAAGTGGAGCATGTGGTAATTATCTCTCCCCGCCTCCCCTCCCCATAGTACCTCAGTTATATTTAACACCGGCTAAAAGGCCAGATCGTGAGGCACGCTACATACAGGCCTAGAGCAGGAAGCGTTAGGCCACATGAGCAGCTCCAGCATCTGGTAAAGAGAGACAGATCGTTGCGATCGATACTGATTGCGTTGCTGGAGGGGGTTGTGATGTGCCGGGCGCTCATCTGAACGGAAGCCTTTGATATCCAAGAGATGCAGTGTTTTTTTGGTTGTTTATGTATTTATCTGCAACACTGTCTATGGAGACAATGGGTTTGAGCTGTAGGGCTGGTTAGGGTCAGGGTTAAGCGCCTGTTGTATTTTTAGATTGCTATTCTTGCACTTTGCCTTCAGCACTAGATTATGCTTTTAGTCACTTGTTTTAGAAAGAAGATGCACTTGTGAGTTCTGGCAAGTAGTAGTACATTGGCTTTTCCTACGTTAAATGCAATTATTGTTATTCGCTTTGGTTAAAAGCGTCTGCTAAATGACTGTAATGTAATGTAATGGTCATGGTTAGGGACTGGTAGGCGGCCTACGGTAGGCCTAACGTACCCTGATTCTCGCTTTGCTGTGGTTTCTTTGATCGTTCTCGAGGATAAGAATAGGATGCTGTTGAACATACCTGTAGGGTTTCCTCGTTTGACCCTTTCGCACGAGGAAACTGGAGAGAAATCGGGAGAATCTGACATAGTATTCCGACTATGTCCAACTCCGTCACGTAGCTACTGCAGTCTCTGGTCTCCCCTTCGCCCTCGGCGAGAGACGCTCGAACAGCTGTAGGACGTGCGTCTCTGCGGTCTCAACGTCTCCTTGGAGGCGAGCTGTCCTGCGGAGACGACCGCCTACGGCTGCTCCCACTCACCGCCTGTCTGAGTGGCCGGGGACACGCTCTGGATGCTAATGCGACGCTCTCTCTCTCTCTCACACACACACACACACACACACACACACAAACGCGCGCGCGGAGGTGGAAGTTCTCAAATATGAATTTTTCAGAGGTTCCCAATAGCAACCCGCCATTAGCGCCACCGCCGCCGCCATTTCCATACACCCTCGCACGCCACGTACCCTCGGTCTCCGAACGCACCGCTTGACGACCTCTGACCTTGTGGGGAATGATCCCTGGTGGGTAACGCTTCTTTTTTACAGTCCCCTAATTAAGTATTAATAAGCATTTACCAGGTAAATGCATGGTAAATGTATGGTAATTTGTTGTTATTATTGAGTAATTAACACTTGTAATTAAGCAGCAACTACAACCAAACGCGGCGCGTGTTTCGATCACTGTTGTTTGTTCTTGGGATGGAGCTGCAGGCAGCACACACAAGACACGCTTCAGCCTGTCAAGGGTTTCCTAAAGGGAGACGAGAGATGATCGTAGCAGACGGGATTTCAACCAGACCGCAGCAGCGAGCTCGCCAACAACCGCACACTCCATTAGCATCTGGCATTAGCGCCGAATATTCATCCCAGAGGATGTATCTATTTAGTTTGACGTTGTTTGAAATCCCATTATGTCGGTGGTTGTTAAGCTGGGTTTGAGCCTGACCAGATGGCCGGCGAAGAGATGTTTATATCGGTCGCTGCTCGTTTGCTACCGCAAATGTCCAGAGCTTGTCAACAGCTGGAGTAGGCAGAGCGCTCGAGCCCTGTCACAACACAGACTGACACTGACCAGACAGGCGCGTAGCCTGGGCTCGCGGTGGATTATGCAGGGATCAAATAGAAATGATGATGATGATAAATTAATGGTAAGCAAATATAGCCGAGATTGTTTTGATTAGATCCCCCGGGTACTTAACAGAGAGACTGGAGAACAGACTGGTCTGGTTGCACTAATAGAGATGTACGGTAGCGTATTAAACCTGTGTACAGAGCCCAACTGTGTACAGAGCCCAACGAGGCGGCCAGCCAGTGAAAGCCACTCTTGAGGTCGATGTTTGTCACTGTCCCTCACTGTGCCTCCAGGGCCCACCACTAGGGGGCGATCGCCACAGTTAGTTGTCCCATTTCCAAGTACATTTTGCTTCGGACATCAAAAACTATGCTTGGTGTCTCAGTAAAACTATAGTCTGTTCTACTCAGGAGGCCGTCTACTTTCTAAATCCACAGAGCACAGAGCTTGAGGTGTTTGGTTGCTCTTTTGATGCTAGTTCTTAGACCATGTGGAATACATGATCCACTATGGTGCAGTAACAATATACAGACAGCAGAGGGAGGCGTAGACCAAATGAACAGTAGATTATCATTGCATGGCCCATAGGTTAGTATTGGGGTTAGGTGATTGTGGGTAAAATGATCATTAGTTATAGTTCTTATATCCACAACGTAGCTCAGATGAGTCTTATTTGGGTAGTTTGATCATGTTGGATAGGTCAGAGATAGCTAGCTCACTTCTCTCACACATTCACCAACTGGACATGCTGACGACATGCATTATGGGAGGGGGACGACAGGTTCACAAGCACTTGTTCGAAATGGTCTTTTCTTGGCAGATGGGCATTCGTGGTATCAGGTCAGGTATGACCTGAAGTGAAGATGATTTGGGCAAAGTCACCTGAGAGACAAATAAAGCCAAGGTGCCAAGCGATCGATCAGAAATGCAAAGTACAAAGGATTTATTAAACGATCGAGCATACAGAGAACACCATAGTGTCAACCACAGTCAGACTAAAGAGTGGGCTTAAGGTAACCTTTCGAGACCATCTTGATCTCGCAAGTTCACTTTCAGTGAGCTCGCTAGATCAGGATGGGGTCACTAGGCTAGGCTAAGGGCCCCCATACTTATACTAGGGGAACACTAGTCATAACTAGTATACTATTCACCAACACAATTTGGCAACAAACTAGTTTTGGTTAGATAAGAGCGACAAATCAACTAGCACAGCTGGAACAGTTACCACTGTGCTAAATATTGATAAATGTTGAACAAAAACCTCACTGCATACACTTTGTCACAAACTATCACGAATGAATCAATACTTATGTTAAACGATTTTAACAAAATTATCTTAATTGACAAGTGCTACTCTGGTTTTAAAAAGGCTCTTGAGTTTGCCACGATTTCAAGTGAACAGCAGAGGGTGTAATTACAGCTCTTGTGATCAAATAGATGTTTGGATAAAACAGAGCCAAGGCCAAATCCTCTTTAGTTCCTCTCTAAAATTTGAAATGACCTTTAAATTGTATTAATTAAATCAGGTACACTTCCCACAACATTTAAAAGTTTCACGAAAAAAAAGCAAAATACACATGATCTTTAACCCTCTTGGCGCCAGGTTTATTTTTTATTTTTATTATATATTTTGACATCTAAATTTCAAAAGAGTGTGGCTTTAATGCAAAACATGTCAGTAGTGGGTGATGAAATAAATAAAGGGGGTTTTCAACCTCCAGGTGAACGAGGGGGCCTGTGTCTAGTTCAGTATAGGAATGTGGTAAAGCCTGCAAAGAAAACATCGTTTTTGTATGTTCTTGTCTCCGTGAGTGGTGTGGCCTATACTGTTCCTACTTATTTCACACACACACACACACACACACACACACACACACACACACACACACACACACACACACACACACGTTTCAGATTCTCATCCCACCCTCTTTGTCTCTCTCACACACACACACACACACACACACGCACACACACACACACACATCTGTCCTGGGGGTGCTTAGTCTTGTGTGTGTGGTTTTGCACCCCGTCCTAGCCGAGCCCAGCCTTGCAGGACAGGCTGTGAGCTTCCTCCCGAGGGGACGTGCCCAGAGTGGACAAATCATGCTAATTGTCTGGGAGAGAAGCGGAGCGCTAGAACCAAGATGAAGGCAGAGAGAGAGGCTCTCTCCAAAGCCACGGCCGCTCCGCGACTCTGGCTGCTCTGGTGTCTTCATGTCTTGATCCAGTCAGGTAAGTAAAAACTTCCCGCTGTTCTCAGGCGAGCGAACGTGCGCTGACCTCACGGGGAAGAGTTGGGTTTGAGTTATAAGGAGAGGGAAGGTGGGTGGGAAGAGTTTGGAGTGAGTGTGTACGGAGGTTTGAGCACGCTTCATGCCAAGTTAGTGTGGCTTGGAGCTGAATAAAAAACACATTCATTTCTCTACTTGCAGGGATCTGATTAGTTATTCATATGTGCAAATGAATCAATTATGGTAATATGATAGGCTACATATTTTCAAATGGATCCTTTCAATTTCCAAGCACTGGCCAGCCATGAATAGTTTTTCTAACTTTAACAGCAATTGCATTCATTGATTTCATGGATTCCTCAAAAGGTAGCTGTAGGAATGCAACAGATATATTGTTAATAATATGTTTTATAATGTGTAAATATTGTAGAACTATACTTCCAGTTCCAGATATTGTTTCAGTTTTCGATTTTGTGATCATCAAGAAGTGATCATACCAAAAAAAACATTTAAAATACATGTGAAAACAACCAAACACCATTTCTTTTTGCATACAGGAATATTGTAGAGCTAACAGATGACTCACAGTATGAGTCATCTCAATAATAGTTGACCTCCAAGAGAGCCAGGAGTCTGGTGGATTGCCCAGTCCTCCATCTGCTTCAGAGCACACCTGGTCCAGTCAAGGGATCATTCAAACCGGGGCTGGCTGGATGTTGTTGGCTCAATGATTTCAAAAGTGTCTCAATGGCTTCATTATTGTGTTAAATGCTTCAAGGAAGTTGTACGAATATTTTTCTCCAAAGCACAACTCAAAATGTGTATGAAATCAGAAAATAAGGTGTGGAGACTATAAGAGTCAGCATCTTTGTATACTAGGTGTGGAGACTTAGTGACCAATCCTCTTTGTATACTAGGTGTGGAGACTTAGCGACTATTCTTCTTTGTATACTAGGTGTGGAGACTTAGCGACTATTCTTCTTTGTATACTAGGTGTGGAGACTTAGCATTGAATTTTCTTTGTATACTAGGTGTGGAGACTTAGCGTTAGAATTTTCTTTGTATACTAGGTGTGGAGACTTAGCATTAGCATCTTTGTATGGGTGTGGAGACTTAGCATTAGCATCTTTGTATACTAGGTGTGGAGACTTAGCATTAGCATCTTTGTATACTAGGTGTGGAGAATTAGTGTTGGAATCTTGTTTGTCTGCTAGGTGTGGAGACTTGGCATTAGCAGTGAGTAAGTACATTTTATTTATGTAGCACTTCTCACAGAGAGGACTCACACAATGCTTCACACAGTTTAAAATACATACAAATAATCAATAAAATTAAAACACAGGACACAGTACAACAGTCATAGACATACAGTCAAATTGATTCGACAAACACCTGTCTAAACAGAAGCGTCTTTAGCTGCTTCTTAAAAATGCCCACAGAGGCCGCAGCTCTCAAGTCCTGAGGAAGTTGTTAGATTAGCGATTACGGAATTAGCACTTAGCGATAGCATCATGTTTGTACGCTGCTGTAGGTGTGGTTGTGACATGTCACTGCAGCAGTGATGTCATCGACCTCAGAATCACTGAGGCTCTCTGTCCCCGCTTCAGCCAATCAGAGAGTCCCGTTTTGCTCTGAGTGCACTTTTCATGGCCTGCCAGGAAGGAAATCGGGCCAAACCGTGGAGCTGTACGGTCAAACAATCCCAGCTTTTGTTAGCTCATCCCAGCCTCCCCTCAGGCCTGCCAGCCGTTACCACGGTGATGAGGAGCCACCACACAGACCCTCTCCGGCGCTCTCTGCTCTGGCGGAGGGGGGGGGGGGGGGGGGGCGGCGGAGGGGGGGGGGCACACTTGAACCAAGTCATCCACTGCCTCCCACAGCATGGCAGCACAGCCACCGTCGCTAGCTACAGCGTTGGCACCCACACATCCTCTCGTCAGAGGGATAAACCTCTGGTCAATGAACTCTGGAGAAGTTGCTGTTAAAGTAGTACTAGAAGCAATCCACAAAGCTGAAGTTGTTTGTTTAGGCTATTCGCCGTGCGATGGCGGGTTTTTGAGCCCCTGCTCTGGAAGGTGACTTGCTGTTCATGTCATTGCCAGCCACAAATTCTTGAATTTGAAAGCGTCATTGGACAATGGAGGGTTTATCTTTCATCAACAAGCTCTATGGCGAGTGGCGGATTTAGTCATTTTGGGGCCCAAGGCAAACAGACCCCAAACCCTTGTTCTCCACCCTTTTCAATCCTTATTTAATGGCTCTACTGGTATTTTTCCTAGCTGAGTGGATACCATTACACTGATACTAGCCCATCTACTAAAGATAGCAATGCTGCTGATAATAACAAGATGTCAGTAGGAACTGTTAACTACTTTGAGTAGAGTTAGATTACATTAGCTGGCGAGCCTACTTGTCTCACATAACGTTAATCACCTCATATTAAAGGTGGGGTAGGTAGTTTGACGTCAACAAGGCCTCCGATTGGTCATCTTTTTCAAAAGAACCCACCCCTCCCTCCTGTCAATCATGATGTAGTCCCTCCCTCCAAACATGACTGGTAGGTGTGGCGAGATAGAGACCCTGATTGGTCAATACATTTCGGCGCGGTGCATTCTTTGAGTCCAACAAACAGAGGCAGCGGTAAACACGGAGATCCAAGTTTATTCTCAGAGCACTTGTTACTGATAGCTGAAAGGATATTATGCCAATTTTACAAAATAAAGCCAAAAGCAAACTACCTATCCCACCTTTAAGCTATAGTGTTAGCTAGCTCATCATTGGGCTTAGCAGTGACTTAGTTTGACTTGAGTTAACGCTGGGGGAAGGAACTCACCAGCCAAAGGTTAGTATGGTGACTCACTGGTGACAGTATGATGGGGCGGCTGTAGCTCAGTAGGTAGAGCGGGTCGTTCAATGATCGGAGGGTCAGCGGTTCGAGTTCAATGATCGGAGGGTCAGCGGTTTGAATCCCAGCTCCGACAGTCCACATGTCAAAGTGTCCTTGAGCAAGACACCTAACCCCAAATTGCTCCCAATGAGCAGGTTAGCACCTTACATGGCAGCTGCCGTGAATGAGTGCCGCTAAGGTGGAAAAGCGCTATATAAGTACAGTCCATTTATTTACTCACTAGTGGGTAATCTGTTATCAGCATCTTCATCAGCTACATTACCATCTCCAGCCAAAGGAGGGTTCTCCTGTAAGGTTGCAGGTCCTCTTCGCTACTAGTATTAGCAACGCTCACACTGCTAGCGCTTCTTGCTGCTCTTTGATAGTGTTGTCAGTAGCCGCCGTGAAAAAGGTTGTTACCGTTGGCAGTTTTGCTAAAATAACCTTCTGCTTACTTACTTACTCCTGCTTACTCTTTTTTTTCAGTTTGCTGAGGTAACATTAGCTTTTCTGCTTCAGTTTTGAAATAGTGCGCCCAGAGTGTCTGAATCATTTCCATGGAATAGTCCATTGTCGTGACTGGGGAGGGCTGACTGAGACACTCATGAATTACACATTCTGATGTTATTTAACGTATGGATTTTTAGAAAGAAATAATTATTAGCGAAAAGTTAATACAAATAATTCTTAACTATACATTTATGAGGTGTTTATGGGGCCCTTGGTAGGTTGGGGGCCCAAGGTAATTGCTACTTTTGGCTAGTGGGTAAGTCTGCTCCTGCCTATGGCTTCATGCAAGATCTGGCAATAGATGGCATTGCTGCTCACAGAGAATAGGCTTCTTTTTTTTTTTTATCCCACAATGATAGTCATTTTTATCCAAAGTGCTTTACAGTCGCCTTTCATTCACACACCAATGGTGGCCGCTGCCATGCAAGGTGCTAGCCTGCTCATTGGAAGCAATCTGGGGTTCAGTGTCTTGTCCAAGGACACTTCGACATGTGGAGAGGAGGAGCCGGGATTCGAACCAATCGTTGGACGACCCGCTCTACCTTCTGACCCAGCTCCTATCCATAGCTGACCCCAGCCCTCCTCTGGCCTGATTTCAGGAGGCGTGGCCGGGGTCAACATCACCAGCCCGGCCTCCCTGATCCGCGGCGTCCTGGGTGGGGAGGCGGTGCTCTCCGTCCGCTACAGCAGCGCCAGCACGGACCCGCCCGTCATCAAGTGGCAGCTGAAGAGGGACAAGCCCGTCACCGTGGTCCAGTCCATCGGCACCGAGATCATCGGGAACCTGCGGCCCGAGTACCGCGACCGCATCCTGGTGTTCGAGAACGGCACCCTGCTGCTCCACAACCTCAAGCTGTCGGACGAGGGCGCCTACGACGTGGAGATCTCCATCACGGACGACTCGTTTACCGGGGAGGGCAGCATTGAGCTCACGGTCGACGGTAGGTGATGCGGTAGACGACGTCGTCTTGCTCGCTGTCTGCGCCGAAACGAGACCCTGCTTGTGGTTTTTATTTCCTGTTCTTGACTATGCTTGTGTACTTCACACACCAGATGTAGGCCTTGTAAGCTCTATGTGATCAACACTTGAGAACATGCGTCGCGTGCGTATATTGTGTGGTAGTGTAGTAACATGTCAGCGCGTGTCTCGTCTGCGCAGAACCAATATCCAGACCCTACGTGCACGTGGAGTCCTCCTCTGTCCTGGAGCTCAGCGAACACTTCGTCCTCAACTGCTCCCACGAGAACGGCACCAAGACCACGTACAGCTGGCTGAAAGGCGGGAAACCGCTGAGCAACGAGACGCGGCTGCTGCTGTCGCCCGACCAGAAGTTCCTGACCATCAGCCGCGTCCTGATGGTGGACGACGACATTTACAGCTGCTCGGTGGAGAACCCCATAGGAAACATGAGGAGCCTGCCGATCAAACTGACTGTGTACCGTAGGTGGAGCGCTTCTTGCTTTCCTTGGTTTCAGGGACCGATCACAAGCTCGAGAAAGAGAGAGAGAGAGAGAGAATAGCTAAACCAAGCCTTATAGGCTAAATCGTCATCGCTATGTACTCACAAACTGATTTTTTTTTTTTTAAGAGTAGAAAAAGAAGGGAAGTGAGATCATGAGCTGGTTTGTAGCCAATGAGACACGAGTAAGAGTGTGTGTGTCGAGGGGGTGGAGGTGCACATGGTGTAAACACAGCTAACACTGCTACAGCAGTATGGGGCCGTCAGTATACCCCTGACCCTTTGTTGACCCCTGCCCTGTGTCTCCTTACAGGAAGGAGCTCTCTCTACATCATCCTCTCCACCGGCGGCATTTTCCTTCTCGTCACCCTGGTAACCGTGTGCGCATGCTGGAAGCCCTCCAAAAAGTATGTCTTCCCATTGGCTCTCTGCTGTGTGTCTGTCTTTGGGCCCTGCTGTGATTGGCCCTGGGCCCTGCTGTGATTGGCCCTGGGCCCTGCTGTGATTGGTTCTAGGGAGCAGTGTTTTATATTCAGTAATCTCCATCCAGTCCAGGACCAGTGAGATACATGTGTAAAATGTCTCCCAGGTACACTGATAGTCATGCACTAACAGAGGGTCTGTTTTAGCATGGCACTGAAATACTTTATTTAGACTAGACAAGAACAATGCCATCATGAAATGTCACGAAATGCACAGACTGTAATCTCTCAATGAAGCAGCTGCTTTTGCGACACAATACCAAGACATCAATCAACATGCTCTTATTTTATTATTATTATTTATCTCCTAGGCCAAAGCATCCTATTAGAAAGCCACTTCCACGGCCTCTCTCAAGGTCATTTCACCATATTGAACATTCACCAATCAATCATGCAGGTATGGAACACATATTGTCAATGTAACCCAAGTATAACCTCATAAAGTAAATACAAAAAAGTGTGCACATTTTCTTGGATGTTTATTGTGGGAATACCTCAAAGCTTCACATTTTCATTCATCCTTCTTGTGCTTCTATATTTGTAGTTGACTTGGTGCCAAGAATGACAGGGCATGAACGCAAGAATCCAGTAGCGCTCTACATCCTCAAAGAAAAGGTAAGCCTACATGTCGCTACTTGGAAGACGTAAAGTTGGTGTCAGTCCGCGTGATCAAAACCAAGCCATAAATACTCAGCCTTGAAAAAACATTCCATAAAGATCTAAACTGCTAAGCGATACACAGCAGACTGGTATTTATTGTAGATGTCAATTTTGAAAATACAGACAAGTTAGTGGGTGGATTGGTGGGTGGAGGTTACTTTGGATTATTTCAGTCTAAGTTTCTATTGTATATTGACTTCTCTTTGTCTGACTGCAGGAGGCCCCCAGGGTTGAACATGACTCACGCGTCCATGTGGGCCCCCGTCTTGATGCCATCAGCCCCCCTAGCTACAGTAGCTCGCTGCTCCCCCCCTCCTCGCGCTCCCCCGAGCCCCCGGCGCGCTCCTCTCGCAGGTACCCCCGAACGCCGGGCAGCTCGCCCACCCTGCCTCACGGCAAGACCCCCCCGTCCCCGCCGCGTACCTCTGTCCGTGGGCTGCGCGCTCCTGCGGGCAAACCTGTCCGTCAGTCAGAAGAGCTCGCCCCCACGCTGCAACGCAACGGTACGCCTGCTCCGACCTGAGCGCCAGGCCAGGCACTTCCTCCGGCCAAGCATTACCGCTGCGTAGAGATGCTTCTCTCTGTGCCCAGTTCACGCGGTGACTGTACGTATATGCGTGTAAATATGTTTCTATGATGCGAAACATTTTAGGGCAGTAATATCTGACAGGAGCCCAACACAGTAGGGCTGGGTATTGAGTTGAATTTCAAGAATCGATTCGATTCCGATTCACAAGGTTCAGAATCGATTCACAATTCGATTCGATTCAATATCGATTTGGTTAGTTTTACTGAAACCTGTTTTTTGTAGCTGTAATCTTAATTACATGACTGCCAAGTTATGCAACACATCAATACTAGGGATGGGTATCGATACTGATTTCCAAAAATGAATAAATCATTGAATGAATTAATGAACTATTCATACCTTCATTTATTCATTCATTAAATAAAAGATCGATTTTGGGATTCATGAATCGATTCTGAATCATTTGATTCAGAATCGATTCAGAATCGATTAATCGATTTTTTAACCCAGCCCTACAACACAGTGTGTACTAGTCCCTCTGTAGATTTTTAAATGAACATTTTAGGGTTTCAGTTCAGTCAAGTCAGAAGTTAGTTCAACATTCTGGCTTTGATGACATTTCATAGACCTTATTTTTACATCTGTTCTGTCTACAGTACAATGTACAATATAAACCTGTTGGTTACAGATGCACATTATGTTTTTGTATTGTGTGGATATTTGAACTAATCCTGTCAGTTCATTTCACTAATGATGGGATCCTGTTTTCCATTGTTTTGATTCATTACATTCTCATGAAAATAAAAGGGTACCTGTACATATCAGAGGTTTAATAAAGAATGAAGAGCACATACTGTAACTTCTGTTTCTTTTAAATCTATTTCCACTCAGTGTTTTGCGATCAGATTCAAATGACACTTTTGTCCTCACTGCTCTCAGTAAATATTTTCAGTGCTAAAATAACTAATATAGCCAACATGGTATTTTGCATTGTTACGGCCATCTTGGTCTGTGTCGATGCACTGTCTCCATTTTGATGAACAGAGAATGTTTGTGCCCTGAGCTCAATCAGGAAGGCTTGCTTTCAGAGCAGTACAGTAGCAAGCCTTATGTAACTGACTCTCTCTTGTCGAACTGCTCGTGTTCTCTGTCTCCAACACACACAGAATGTTTGCTGATTCACACCGAGAGGACAATGGTCTGCCTGTTCCACACTGTGTAGCTCAAACCCCAGGAAGAAGGGATCAATTCATCCGCTTATGCCAACATATACATTAATGCATAAACTGGGCAGGGATGGACACAGTTACACAAGTTGCCTACTGAACAGTAACATACTATCACATGCCAGGGTAACAATTATGCATTGTTATCGTGTTTTGTCACTGAAAAAGTGTGTCACTAATTCCTGAAATGTGTGGAGGCGTACAAGCTATGGTAAATTCTAACTATCATTAGCTATAGGTAGCCTATATTACAACGAATATTGACTAGAATACAATTTCATATGATTTCAGATGGTCATAACCTACATTTTGTTTTATTAAGAAGTTTGTAAATAATGAGCTAATGTTGAAATGAAGGACCAAATGACGAAACGGATCGATTATTGATTGTTGGATTGGTTGTTGTTGTTGTTGTTGTCAGTAGATAGCGCTGCTCTCACATCTTTAGAACACAACGGAGGCGGAGCTCAATGGACGCATTCAAAATACGTCACTAACAGGCGTCTGCGAGTGGCAGTTGAATAGTAAACACAGGAGTAACTATACTTCCATGGAGTAACGTTGAGCAGATATTGGAAAGTTATGTCTTAATGCGTTAAGCTAAGATTGCCTAACATTTAGTCTAGGCTACATCCCAGAAACGAATAGACATACTGTTAATAAAAACGCATATCGCGGAGCCTTACACTACAGATTTGGCAAGAGTGTAGCTAAAGTGAGCTAGCTAACATTTAGCTTAGCTTGTAGCTAGCTGACGCGTTATCTAGTGCATCTATCCAAAAAGTCAGCAAGCTAATGCTAGCTACCCGCCGTCGGTGTCGTCTTCCAGCAAAATGAGCCCGAGAAATGTTACAGTTAAGAACACCAGCAAAGTATCCGTTAGTCGGACAAATCCTCCTACCAAACATGGAGGTCGAAACACGGTGCTGGCAGAGAGGAACCAGGCAGTCATGCCGGTCGGGGCGTGGGTGGAAGGTGGACGTGATGGGGACAGCCAGGATGAACACCCAGCAGTAAGTACAAGCCAACACTAAGCTAATCCCGATAACTAGTCTAACGTTTGTTTGACACAAACGCTGAATTATCTTCTCATTGTTTACATGCAGGTCCGTGCAGTTCTAACGGAAGAGCAGCAGGAGGAGACGCGCCGTGGGAAAGAGGAGAGTCTGCGCCGGTTCCAGGCCGCGGTGCGCCGCCGTGTGGCACAACAAGCGAACGTCCGCAAGAGCAGGCAACTCCAGAAGTCTCGCGAGACGGTGGGTAGCCCAATACATCCGTGGGGTAGCATAACTAGTCTACTTTAGGACTCCACTGCAGGATGACTCTACACACTGATGCTGACGATGGCTTAAGGCCAAAACGCGTCCGTTTGCCCATTAAAACGTTAAAGACTATACTGTCTATGTCGTGAGTGCTGGTTCTCTTCCTCATTCACTGTATCACCCGACTGAGCACCCATGACTATTCATTGAAATCAGAAGTTGTGCGTACCCTCACGCTCACTGACTCTACACACTGTCCATTATCTGAGCATCAAATAGTCATAATCCATTAAATGTCTTTTTATTTAGCATTTTTACCCAAAAGTAGCTGAATGGTTGCTTGATCAGTACATATTGGACGTGTAGGGAAGTGAGCGGGCCATTTTATCACCATGGATTTACAAGCTTGGGTAACACAAGCTTGGGTAACCATGGTAACCGGTTCTCTGTGCCGTGTGTGTGTTCTAGGCGGAGCGCGAGGGCCGCGTGCTTCAGCAGTCGAGCGATGCGGCCCAACGCCTCCTCACGCCCAGGAAGAACCTGTATCCTTCCTCCCCGCAGGGAGAGCTGGCCATCTGCAGCCCGAACTCCCGCTGGGTCCGAGCGCTCGGCCACCAGGGCGGCGACAGAGAGCACAGCAGCGCGCCACCGGCAGATCAGCAGCGCGCACACCAGGTGGCCAGAGCAACTCCTACCAGCGTCTGTTCTATCGTGATGAAAACTCAACTCACACAAGATCTTTCTTTCTTTCTTTCTTTCTTTCTTTCTTTCTTTCTTTCGTGATGAAAACTCAACTCACACAAGTAGATCTTTCTTTCTTTCTTCCTTTCTTTCGTGATGAAAACTCAACTCACACAAGTAGATCTTTCTTTCTCTTTCTTTCTTTCTTCCTTCCTTCCTTCCTTCCTTCCTTTCTTTCGTGATAAAAACTCAACTCACACAAGTAGATCTTTCTTTCTTTCTGTCTTTCTTTCTTTTTCTTTCTTTCTTTCTGTGAGAGATCCTCTGCTCTTAGTGTCTCACTATCGTCTCACGTCTGAGCTTACTGTAACGTACCTCGGTTACCTCAACCTTTCAGACTAACCCCTCATGTGCCAGATAAGAACCCCCTTATCAACTGGGGGTTTCCCTATAGGCGGGGTGAGGTCAAAAATGATTCTGGTAAACCGTATTTTAAAACCCTAGTGAGTACAGATGGCTTTTAACCTTATCGAACCAGTGTGTCTGGGACCCCATCTCTGACCTCAGAGCGTGATGCCTGACACCATGTTTCTAAGAGTAAACCATTATTTGATTCAAATAGGAATCGCGACTGGCTTCCTACATTAAATGCAGTTATTGTAAGTCGCTTTGGATAAAAGCGTCTAAATGACTAATGCGATGAATCACATATTTATGCACACGCTCTAGAGTAAGTCTGAGATTTTCTTAGCTTCGTACTGTAAGCCTAACACGCTCAGCTCCGGTGGAAAGGATGACCAGGAGGTCTGTCTCTGTGATGTTTTCCAGCTGAGTCGAGTCATGAGGCAGGTGAGACACAGACTGGCCGCCTGCCAGACGCTGGCTGAGGGGGAAGTGGCGTCCGAGCTTCCTGGAGGAATATGGAAGGTTTCTCCCACCAGAGACGTGAGTAAAGTCGCCTTGTCATCCCCGTTTGTGACTCGGCACACATTTTCAGGAACACTATAATTGGCTTTTATCCAATTATCCCGACAATTTTTAGCATATTTTCCTTCCTACCGGACAGAAGCCCGTGTCCAGACTCACGCGACACGAGGGGGAGGAAGAGGAGGAGGAGGGTGATGAAGAGGAGGAGGAGGAAGATGAAAACGATCTTCCTCTGACCGGGCAACACGACTGCCCTCTCGTTCAACAGAACATCCCCCCCTATGAGGGTCACGGCAACAAGACGGTCACCTTCGACCCAAACCCGGTCCGTTCTTCCCTCCATCCAGACTCATTCTCTGGCCTAATAAGAGTTTCCACAAGGTCCTCTGTTAATAGTTCTATTTTCACAAAGCCATTCTTACCCCTGTATTCCTGTAGACGGGCTGTAGCAAGTTGTGTTGTCAGTTGGTCAGCCAGCTAGCTTGATTCCTCCACTGTGAACCAGCAGAACACCAGGGGTTCAAATTTAGCGAACGTTAGCTAACTATTTTCCGTTAGCTTTGTGTTTGCCGCAAACGTTTGCTAACAGAAGCTAACAGTCTGGAGAGGTAGTTCGCCAGTAACGGAACGAGGATCCCAATGGACCCAGGCTTACTGGAGATGTGCTCCCAGATGGGGATCGTTGCGTTTATGCGAACTATTTGGAACGTTCATTAAAAGCCGTTCAAATGTGACCGTTTGGAGAAAACATGTTTGTGATGAACGTTCGCCTCTGTTAGTTGAATTTGAACGCAGCATCAGCTGTCCCCGTCCATTCAACTGACCTTGATTTGATTTGATGTGATTAGGATCTCTTTTAGCCAACGGCTAGTCTTCCAAGAGTCTTCCAAGAGACCTTGAGCGTTGTCCAAAGCATGACTGTGTTGTCCCTGTCCGTGGGAGAGTTCATGTTGATGGCGTCTGTCTTCCAGGTGTGTGAGAGGCTGTCCAGGGAGCCCTATCCCTCCGGTCACAGTCCGGGGTTCGGAACGGACTTCAGGGCCACTCAGGTGCTCTGGCCACAAGACGACCCGGAGGAGCTGAAGAGACAGGTGATCCCAACGACGGCTGGATTCACGCTACCGATCACACTAGGGATGGGTATCGATTCGAATTTCAAGATTCGATTCCGATTCACAAGGTGCAGAATCGATTATCACGATTCGATTCAATATCGATTCGGTTAGTGTTACTAAAACCGTTTTTTTTTTTTTGCTGTAACCTTAATCACATGACTGCCAAGTTATGCAACACAGCAACAGGTCTACTACGGCTGGGTATCGATACTGATTTCCAAAAATGAATGAATCATTGAATGAATTAATGAACTATTCATTTCGTCATTTATTCATTCATTCATTAAATAAAAGATCGATTTTGGGATTCACGAATCGATTCAGAATCATTTGATTCAGAATCGATTAATCGATTTTTTTTAACCCAGCCCTAGATCACACACAACTTAATGATTAGACTTTGATCTAAGATCACGTCGGCACCCAGACTGACAACGCCTCATATTTGGTCATTAATCAATGCACAATTATAGCAATTCATCCTTAACCATGTCAGTGATGTAAAATACTAACCCATATATGGGAAGTGAGTGTTCAGAGATAACCCAATACTTCACCCACATTTCAAAATGACATTTTACTATTCTTCCTGGCCACATAGTTTGGGTGAAATATCCTGTTCTATTTGTGGGAGAGCTATTAACCTTCTGCTCTGCTCCTAGCGTCACTCTCAGTTCCTCATGTACCGTCGCCTCTTCATGGACATCGAGAGAGAGCAAGTTAAAGAGCGCCAACGACACAGGAAACACCTGAAGAGAATTGCCAGGTAACTGTACAACCGCAACAACTGGGTTTACTCATCACTTCCTGTCGTGGGCCTCATCACTTCTTGTCGTGGGCCTGATCACTTCCTGTCGCAGGCCTGCTCTCCTCCTAGTTATGCTCTATATGCACTTTTCAGTTGTCATGGTGCTTGATCATGTGACCTGTGTTATGTGACGTTTTTGAGCACACATTTAGCCCTCAGTATGTCTTCTTACTGAGGGGAGATTCATATATTTTGAATTTTGAAATACATATAATATTTTTTATTATTATATTGCATTGCAGCCCAACACAGGAAAAGCATGTAATACAACTGAAAGCCCTTGTGTGAGAATGTAACACCTCCAACTGTAGGATCAAGGCTGAGAAAGAAGAGAAGAGACTCGCGGAGGAGAGAAAGATGGAGAAGTTTCAGCAGCTGGAAGAGGACAGGTTAGAGATGGCGGAGAGAGAGCTTCTCATTCTGGAGAGACTCCGGCTGGAGGAGCAGAAGAGGGCAGAAGCTCTGGAAAAGAGAGAGAGAGACAAGAAGGACAGAGAGGCCACCAGGTACTTTCTAATAGATTTTGACCCTCCAGTCCAAACCAGACGAGGAGGTTTTTGCGTAGCCATGTTTTTGGTGCGGACATCTGGACGTGAAATGCAAAGCCACGGTGCATCATCCTGTCATCACGTTTGCTTCCATTAAAACGTCTGACTAACAGTCCTACAGTTGGAGATTCTGACTTTGGGCAACATATTGGTCCTAATGTGTGTGCATGCACGTGTGTGTGTGTGTGCACGCGCGCATGTGTGTGTCTGTGGGTGCGTGTGGGTGCGTGTGTGTGTGCGTATGTGTGCGTATGTGTGTGTGCGTGTGTGTGTATGTGTGTGTGTGTGTATGCGTGTGTGTGTGTGTATGTGTGTGTGTGTATGCATGCATGTGTGTGTATGTATGTGTGTGTGTATGTGTGTGTGTGTGTGTGTGTGTATGTATGCGTGTGTGTGTGTGTGTGTGTGTGTGTATGCGTGCGTGTGTGTATGTATGTGTGTGTGTGTGTGTGTGGCAGGTATGTTGAGGCCCTGAGGGCGCAGATGAAGGAGAGGATGACCCAGGAGAAGGTGTCGCTCCCGCCTCTCTGTTGCTGTGGCGACGGGTTCTGGGACTCCCACCCCGACACCTGCGCCAACAACTGTGTGTTCTACAACAACCCAAGAGGTACAAACTGTGCGGACGCTCCTTCCTGTACAAATCACACCGCCCTGTGCCGCCCTGTGTGTGGAGAGAATTCAGAGAATTGTCATGCTTTAATAGCACGGCCTCAAGAGTTCATTAACACAATCATGGCATGGTCTAGAGACTTTTCACACTTACACATTAGAATGACCACATGCTCATTAACACAGAAATGAGGCAGCTTCTCGTTGACTGTAGACTAGAGACAGACAGACTAGTGGGTCCGTAAAAAAGAAAAAACGCATATTCTGCATTCTTACTCCTGTCAGAAACAAAACCAAAACCGTATGTAGTGGATTTAAATCCCACCAGTTGGGCTCTTGTATTGATGAGAGTGTGATAGAGTGTTTGAGAGGGGTGTATTGATGAGAGTGTGAGATAGTGTGTGGGTGTATTGATGAGAGTGTGTGATAGTGTGTGGGTGTATTGATGAGAGTGTGTGATAGTGTGTGGGTGTATTGATGAGAGTGTGAGATAGTGTGTGGGTGTATTGATGAGAGTGTGTGATAGTGTGTGGGTGTATTGATGAGAGTGTGTGGGTGTATTGATGAGAGTGTGTGATAGTGTGTGGGTGTATTGATGAGAGTGTGATAGTGTGCGGGTGTATTGATGAGAGTGTGTGATAGTGTGTGGGTGTATTGATGAGAGTGTGTGGGTGTATTGATGAGAGTGTGTGATAGTGTGTGGGTGTATTGATGAGAGTGTGTGATAGTGTGTGGGTGTATTGATGAGAGTGTGTGGGTGTATTGATGAGAGTGTGTGATAGTGTGTGGGTGTATTGATGAGTGTGTGATAGTGTGTGGGTGTATTGATGAGAGTGTGTGGTAGTGTGTGGGTGTATTGATGAGAGTGTGTGGTAGTGTGTGGGTGTATTGATGAGAGTGTGTGGTAGTGTGTGGGTGTATTGATGAGAGTGTGATAGTGTGTGGGTGTATTGATGAGAGTGTGTGATAGTGTGTGGGTGTATTGATGAGAGTGTGTGATAGTGTGTGAGTGTATTGATGAGAGTGTGTGATAGTGTGTGGGTGTATTGATGAGAGTGTGTGATAGTGTGTGGGTGTATTGATGAGAGTGTGTGATAGTGTGTGGGTGTATTGATGAGAGCGTGTGATAGTGTGTGGGTGTATTGATGAGAGTGTGTGATGAGTGTTTGAGAGGGGTGTACTGATGAGTGTGTGTGTGTGTGTGTGTGTGTGTGGTCAGTCTATGTCCAGGCCCTCCAGTCAGCCTTGTCCAGCTGTGATTTGAAAGAAGGGGGCGTTGGCCTTCACCACAAGGCCTCATCTCGCAGGACGGCGTCCGTGCACGCCCTGACCTCCGTGCACGCCCCGTCACCCAGACGATGACCCCGCTGAACCTCCTCCTCAGGATCCAGAGCTTCAGTTTCGTTTTCATAATCAATCATTAACTTTTAAGTGTCGCAATGTACCATGAACTTGAGTCGAGGATCTTTTGTATATGTTGTGTTATTGGGTGCACTAATCTTTGTAATAGAATCTTTAAAATCACATTATTTTGACAGTCGCTATGAAACTCATACTGGAAACATGGGCTGATGGATGCATGAACTCGTTTAAATGGCCGAAACAATAGTTTATTTTGATGTTTTATCTGTTTCCATCATCTTAATTGAGAGGGTTGTTGTTGTTCGGAGTGGCATCGACTCTACAATCCTGGGTTGTTGTCAAATGTTTGATTATGAAGGCATCACTGCTTTATTTCTCATGTTTAATTGAAAAGTACACGTACATGAATATGATGAGTTTGTTTGAGAAGGGTAACAGGATAAAGCTGTTCTTCTGACTGAATGTACTGTACACATGACTAATTAAACACACGTGACTGATCATATTTGAGCCTCAGGAGGTTTTTCCTAACTGTTTGTCTTAAAGTGCATTTTACAAGGAGAAGTTATTCCCGGAGGATCAGGTTTTATAATTTCCGCTGTGAAATGGGGAAATGATGATTATTTGTCGGTCTATTCTTAGATTGGTGTTTTAATATATCTCTATTATATTAGTCATGTTACACATTGCGGGTTTGAATTGTCCCTTTGCTGCTTTTACCTCGAGGCCTCAAGGGTCTTTATTGGCCACTCATGATCACACGTGAATGAGGGGCGACAGCACACACACACACACACTCTTCAGTGGTCGCTGGTGGAAATTGTTCCCTGTATTTCTGCCATCCAAGCTGTCCTCCAGGGGTAGCCAGGAGCAGTGGGCAGTAGGCCTATTTATTAATGAGGCGTGTCGGCAAATATTACAATGATCAACCACAAGTAATTGTGAACTAGCGTTCATTGTGTTGCCTCTGGGTATGAAATGCGCTATACAAATAAAGCTTTGATTGATTGATTGATTGATTGATTGAACTAGGCTATGACTACCTGATGCTGTAGGCCCAAAGATGTTTGCGTAAAAAGAATGTATGCTACCATTAGCATAGCGTGGCAACATGTATTATTCAACTCATAGTTAAATGGCTTCAGACTATGCCATAACTCCATATTTGATAGTTTGTTTGATCATTTGGAACTGACGTACACAATCCACGCAGTCCCAGGACCGTTCTAGTAATACATCCATGCCCAGGACTGAGAACCGGGACTGTCTGCGGTTCGGTGGTAGTCGGCCATGTCCCTGACGTCAGACGGGATCACATGTCCACACATTCGGGGAGGATCGGAGTCGGTCGGTCGGAGCTGCCGCTTGGAAAACGGGGATGGCTGACCTCAAACTATTATGGACACAAATCCTAAACATACGGACTAATATTCATGTGACCCTATAGAGAAGTGAGCGGAGTATTTATAGGAACCGGTTTCTGAGCGCTATCAGAGAGGATTTGCACCAACATGGGAGTCTGGGAATTCATTGTTTGCAGAGATTCTCCACCATGAGGAAGTAGTAGGAACAGCCAAGCGG
>NC_140234.1:56297053-56344553 GCF_949987555.1 Borostomias antarcticus | reverse complement strand
GTGCGTGTGTGTGTGTGTGTGTGTGTGTGCCCACCAGGCGGGGGTTGATCATGGGTGTGTGGAACTCCCACACCTCGGTGGGTAACATCCTGGGATCTCTGATCGCGGGCGTCTTCGTGTCCTCGGCCTGGGGCATGTCCTTCATCGTCCCCGGAATCATCATCGCGTCCACGGGCGTCCTTTGCTTCTTCTTCCTGGTGGAGAGTGAGTCAGCCTTCTCTTGAATACGAGGCCCTAGAAGCCGACGCTCATCTGACTTAATTTTCGGTGCTCTGTTGACCCAATTTTGACAGTTTGTTCTACTTTTTGTTCTTAAACGCATTTCAAGTTAGTTTACTGAACTTAGTTATCTGTGTTCCGACGAATTCTTCCCCCAAATAAGTTCCTGTACTTAATTTTCCTAAGGCAACGTTTCCTCCCTTTTTTAAAGTAAAGTCATGAAACACGTCTCAGAGTGACGGCGTTTTGTACGTGAGTCACTCCGCTGCTGCATTTGAGATTAAACATTGTGCTCGGCACAATGGGTCATTGTCTGACAGTTATGGCCTAGATAACGTTGTTTTTGCTTTGTTTGAGGGAGAAGTGAGAGAGATATGTGTGAAGGGTGTGTCTCCAGCCCAGATTTAGCCCTGATAATGACACTCCGTGAACACTTCCTCTATCGCTCTGCCCTGCTTTTCTAATATTCTCATTTTGACGCCAGTCCCGTAATTTACGCGACAGTCTTGCTGCAACATGATATATTTTATAGAAATGGATTTGAGCATTCTATATTTTTCTTCTTCACAGAACCTGAAGATGTGAACTGCAGTCTCCCTCAGCACCATGTAAGATCATTACAAAAACCCCAGTTGGCTTCCGGCGATTTCCACAACATGGATGCGTCTAGTTCGGGATGATGAGCTGGATGTGTGTGTGTGTGTGTGTGCGTGTGTGTGCGTGTGTGCGTGCGTGCGTGTGTGTGTGTGTGTGTGTGCGTACGCAGGAGAGCGGCGAGAAGCAGCCCATCGTCCAAGGCGTGTCCAGGAGCGAGGAGGAGATGTTCAGCGGGCCCAGCTGTAACTCCGCCTCCCCCAGCAACCCCCCGGAGGAACACGCCCAGGCCATCGGCTTCTGCGACGCGCTGAGGATCCCAGTGAGTCAGTCTGACCGCTCCCGTCAACTCCGTCTGACCGCTCCCGTCACCTCCGTCTGACCGCTCCCGTCACCTCCGTCTGACCGCTCCCGTCACCTCCGTCTGACCGCTCCCGTCACCTCCGTCTGACCGCTCCCGTCACCTCCGTCTGACGCCTGCCCGCCCTGAGACACACAATACACTTTACATTACATTACAGTCATTTAGCAGACGCTTTTATCCAAAGCGACTTACAATAATTGCATTTTACGTAGGTAGTCAGTGTTCTACTACTCACCAGAACTCACAAGTGCATCTCCTTTCTAAACAAGCACCTTAGAGCATCATCTAGTGCTAAAGCCAGAGTGCAAGAGTGGATTTTTACTGTTGAATTCATCTTTAGTTGCGATTCCTAGTTAAGAAGCCAGAATGAAGATTGAGGGGCGGCTGTAGCTCAGTTGGTAGAGCGGGTCGTTCAGTGATTGAAGGGTTAGCGGTTCGAATCCCAGCTCCGACTGTATACATGTCGAAGTGTCCTTGAGCAAGACACCTAACCCCAAATTGCTCCCAATGAGCAGGTTAGCACCTTGCATGGCAGCTACCGCCATTGGTGTGTGAATGTGTGTGTGAATGGGTGAATGAGAGGCCATTGTAAAGCGCTTTGAGTGCCGCTAAGGTGGAAAAGCGCTATATAAGTGTAGTCCATTTACCATTTACTAGTCGCTGTTTTCTGTGTCCTGCTCATGTTGTTCTCACCCTGCAGGGCGTGGTGGAGTTCTCTCTCTGTCTGCTGTTCGCTAAGCTGGTCAGCTACACCTTCCTGTACTGGCTGCCCCTCTACATCGCTAACGTCGGTTAGTAGCGCCAACGACGCACACACTCTCACCCTCGCCCTGCGTCACTCCCACCCTCGCCCTGCGTCCGCCAGCTAAAGAACGCGTCATATCCAAAGCCCTGGACGTTTACCGATCTGTTTACCATGTTTTTTTTCTGATCTGTCGCTTTTCTCTCCTCAGCCAATTTCGATGCCAAGGAAGCCGGGGACATGTCGACGCTGTTTGACGTGGGAGGAATTGTGGGTAAGATGTCCCATACGCGTTACAGACCTCATGGGTTTATATCATTTCTACAGGGAGCAGTCTATAGACTGACAACTGAATGTTATGCAACTGACTACTGTAGCCGCAACAAGCTGTTGACGTAACAAGGCATAGAAATAACAAATATAGATTTTCTAAATCAACGAGTCCTCATCCGCTTCAGTGAATTTGTTTCACCACCTGCTACAGATAGCATTCATCTTCCACACATCTATCCACCCAAGGTTAAGACAGGCCACTCCCTTATAGAGTTCCTAGAACTGCTCTCGTCCTCTCGTGTGTTAAGAGTGTGTGTGTGCGTGTGTGTGCGTGTGTGTTTGCAGGGGGCATCGTGGCCGGGCTGGTGTCCGACTACACTGGTGGCAGAGCGTCCACCTGCTGCGTCATGCTAATCTTCGCCGCGCCGATGGTGAGTGTGGCGTTCTCTAACCACGTTAAAACCACAGGCTCCCCTAACGCTCACCAGAAAGATCCCAGTATGTGTGAACGGACCTTTAAAAACCCACGTCGGTCGTGTAAATCCAGTCACACACGTGGCGTAAATGAGGTGGAATCCTCCACATGTCTGGGTTTGAGTTGCTAAATGTGAATGAACTTGATGAACTGTCATTCGTGTAACTATGAAAGGGCGGCACGCTCTGCTGAGTCTTCGAATATTTCACGGTGGAGCGTTAGGTCCTTGGCGGAGGGGTGTCAATCCGTCACAGCATGGCTCGATGTTTTCTTTCGGGTTAGCGTTTGGCTCCGGGACACGTGAGAGAAGTGATATGCCGTGATGATGCAATCTAAGTGTTTGTTTTTGCCCGTGTCGCAGCTGTTCCTGTACAACCACCTCGGACAGAACAGCCTTGGAACCACAATCGGTAAGATTATGTTTCTGTGACATCACTAGAGAACAACTTCAGCGTTTACGCCATAGCCTCGATTCAGGAAACTAGCCTTAAACTAAACGTAGTTGTACAAAACTCTTAATTGTGGGGCCGCAGTGTCCCAGCTCACTGTAGCGCGTGGTGTGTGTGTTCCTGTTGTGTAGATATGATGTTATTGTGTGGTCCTGTTGTGTAGATATGCTGTTATTGTGTGTTCCTGTTGTGTAGGTTGTTATTGTGTTGTCCTGTTGTGTAGGTATGCTGTTATTGTGTGTTCCTGTTGTGTAGTTATGCTGTTATTGTGTATTTGTTGTGTAGTTATGCTGTTGTGTGTTTTTGTTGTGTAGGTTGTTATTGTGTGTTTGTTGTGTAGTTATGCTGTTATTGTGTGTTTTTGTTGTGTAGTTATGCTGTTATTGTGTGTTTTTGTTGTGTAGGTTGTTATTGTGTGTTTGTTGTGTAGTTATGCTGTTATTGTGTGTTTTTGTTGTGTAGTTATGCTGTTATTGTGTGTTTTTGTTGTGTAGGTATGCTGTTATTGTGCGGAGGTCTGGTGAACGGCCCCTACGCCCTCATCACCACGGCCGTGTCTGCTGACCTGGTAAACACCTCCACGACCCCCCGGCATGCTGGCCTCACATGATGACCCCCCCCTACCCTCAGCCTCTCACACACACACTCTGGGACAGATAACACACACACACGTGGCCCCCACATTCCTCCTCAGCCGTCACGGCGAGCTGCTTCCTCTTCCTGGTTGTCACTTCCTTCTCACAAGTCCATGGATTAGACAAACCGGGCGAAACCGGCTTATCAACTGTTTGTCGTCTGGCTACAGGGGACTTTGAGCCGTATTGATTGTTGGGTATTATTCCCCCTCGCAGGGAACACATGAGTGCCTGAGAGGAAACTCCAGAGCGTTGTCCACGGTAACAGCCATTATTGACGGCACGGGATCAATAGGTATGCCAGGATTGTCTGGGAGGGAATGGAATGTTCCCGAATATTGTATGACACCTGTATTTCATAATCCAGTTAGATCGTTTCTGTGGCGGCTTGTTTATGGTTGTGAATAGTCAGTAAATGTATACCTCACCACGATATGAGTTATCATGTGATATACATATTCATACATGGTGATATTGAGGTTGATGTAGGAATGTAACGGGTCTTTAAATGGCTGTTGTTTCGTGACTGTCCACTAGGTGCCGCTGTAGGCCCTCTGTTAGCTGGCCTGATCTCACCCACGGGATGGAACAACGTGTTCTACATGCTGATTACTGCTGATATCCTTGCCTGCTTGGTAATTTTACCATACATTTTTCATTGTATTGATTATTATTTAAGGAATTTATGCCACATGGACACATACATACTTAGAAAATAATATTAGTTATGCAATGAATGGTATTAAAGTTTTCCAAACACTATATTAGATATAGTGTGTGATGAATTAGTTTTGTTGAGTTTATAGGCACTTAGGACACGGTGTTAACCCATCTGTGTGTGTGTGTGTGTGTGTGTGTGTGTGTGTGTGTGTGTGTGTGTGTGTGTGTGTGTGTGTGTGTGTGTGTGTGTGTGTGTGTGTGTGTGCGTGCACATGTGTGTTTTTCCAGTTGCTCTCCAGACTGGTTTACAAGGAGGTCAAGGGTTGGTGTGGATACGCCCCCAGACTAAGAGGGTGAGAGGAACCTCGACCTATCACAGCACAGCACACTGCATGACATCACCTCATCATCTGGACACTCCGTTCCTGGTCTCGCTAGTCTGTTGAAAAGTGAAACGTTTTGGCGGAGTTGAACTTTAGCAGAATGGACGGAGATGCAATCATCGGTTTAGCATGTGAGAGTAACAAAATCTGTTTAGTCTCGCGCCTGAATTTGGATATTAATGATGTCCAAATGTATATTGAACGTATTGCACTCATTTTATATCAATTTTCTGACGGACTTGTGTGGCCAGAGCCTTAGATGGGATAAAACCCTAAATAATATCAATGCTTCATTGCAACATGTCTCTTCATGCCTGGGATAAACCATGAGCCATAGTTGAGACATAGTTTATTACAGGTACACTAACTAGTGCAATGCCCGTTCAAAATGCACTTCCCAAGACATAGTTGCGTCCCGCCTTCCATTATAGTGTGATATAGCTGGCTGCACTTGCCAGTACTCTTGAGAACTGAATAATTACACAGAAGACATCTAACTGTAGAAGTGTTTGTGCTAATTATGCTTATTAGCTCCAGTCTGCTGTCTGGAGCTAATTAGCATGAGAATGGCTAAAGTTTCACAGCGTAAACTATACAGTATAGCACCATAAAACACTTGTACACTATTTCAAAACTGAAATATTTAAAAAGTCCCCCATGGAAAGTGTTAGATGTTTTTCACAGTGTTGTAGCCAAGATGGAGACAACAGACAGAGAGTGCTGTATGTTAGTCTGCCTGTATCAGCTGCTGCTAGCCTGTAGGTGCTGTTCTGTACCTGTAGGTGCTGTTAGCAAGCTAGCCAGCCGTGTTATGACGCTGTGAAGGAGACAGCGCCCTCTGGTGGCAGTTTCTTGGGTCCTTGCCCGTTAACACATGCCCGTGCCCTTTGGAACCGATTTCTCAAGAAGTGGCGATCCAAAACAACTCGACACACCGCCGATCAACTTCATACAGCGCATTTGTCAAGCAAATCAGGATACAGACGCGTGCACGGAAACAAGCACAGTTCCCGCCTTTATTAGGGAGATGAGTGTGTCACAGGTGTCACTGCATCCCTCGTCACTATGGCCTCCACCCACACCAGGTTCAGGTCTCAAGTCCTCTGACTTACGAAACACACATGACCGCTTCTTATAAACACCACTTTAGCGAGCCACTGAAAAACTAGAGATTCGACTGCGCCAGTGGGTGGAGTTTATATTGAGGAGCGAGTTTAACCAATTCAACTTGGTTACAAGCGCCTCCATGACATCACTACGTAAACCAGACCAGCTACTTCCTAACTCTCTAGCTAAAGCTCTCCCCCATCACTGAACCTGCTGTTTCAGAGTGGGCTGACTAGGTCTCTCTTGAAGAGATTTTCCAATTAATCTCAACCAAGCTGGCGAAAAACATCTAATTCACACAAATTAGATAAACGTTTC
Organism: Borostomias antarcticus; assembly: GCF_949987555.1. Lineage (NCBI taxonomy): Eukaryota > Metazoa > Chordata > Actinopteri > Stomiiformes > Stomiidae > Borostomias > Borostomias antarcticus. Next base: position 56,338,334 of record NC_140234.1, on the reverse strand, counting down.
TTGGAAATGAGCCATTTAGAAAGACTTTTGACTTTTGAACGCAGGTCTGAGCTATAAATATGCAGAGCTCTAAATACGGCTCTTCGACGCGTTCAAGTGTTTTCACTCGGGTCCAACGATGCAGTGAGGAGCCCAACTCAGCGCCTGTCTTAAACGCAAACACTTCAATGAAAATACAGGCTATTTTTAGTTATTAGCAGAAGTGATCAAGCGTGATGAGCATGAGAGTGGCTGCATCTTCAGCTTTTCTACATGTCTGTTGTGATTCCTCTGGGGATTGAGACTGGTGTGAATGGAAGATGGATGAAAGCTCGATTACTTCAATCACATCCGATCTCATCCTTATCAGCTGTGTTCAGAGCACCGAGACAACCGTCCATAATACAGCAAAGATCAACAAAATAAATCAGCATTTATTAACTATTACTTTCTATGTTTGGGTAAATCTATGCTAACGGTCAGAATATTTGATCATCGGTCCCATTCTGAAACGGACTCGTCTCCCTTTGTGTTCCAGATTCAAAGAAATCTGAGGGCTGATCCTGTCCATAGATGGACCACAGACAGACCACGTCTGGACTACAGACCCCATCTGTCCATAGATGGACTACAGATCGTCTGCTGCGAAGGGTGCCAAAAATAAAAGAGCCACCTCGGGACTAACGTCTGGCGAACAAAACCAACCCTTGAATGGAGTGTCGTACGAAACCTCAATACACTTGAAGATCCTTTCATCCTGCAGCCTTTAATGGGCCGAGCCCGTCAGCAGCAGATTAAAGGAATTGGAAGAAGGAGTGAGGGCTCATTGATATTCTGGGACTAGATGAGACTGGAAGTCCTTAATGGTCCTGAAGCTTTTTTACTATTTTAACCTTAAAAGGAAAGCTTTTTTTTAATCAACTAATGCATCTACCCATTCTTGGTTTGTGTCTCTTTGATCTTCTGCCATTAAATTGTGTACATATTCAATCTTACTGATGTCTCTATGGCTCTGGTTTGTTCATGTGCCGGTAAGGTACTTTATTGAACATTTTAGTTGTTTCTTACCAGGTTTAATCTGCGGGGCTGGTGAAGTGAACATGTGTCAAAGAATTTCCTGACTGCATGTGTGTTTTTGATGATGATATTGCTTGTAATTCCAGGCTGATCCATGCTGTTTGCACCATTAGCCTGGGTTTGCTCATTTTGATGCACGTCGGCCATTTTGTAAACAGTGTGGACCGGCCAGGAAAACTCAACATGCAATATCAATATCTATATCTATATATACATACATAATTATATATCAATATATATATATATATATGTCAGTGGGAGGAATTTAAACGGACATATCTTGACATGGGAAGGTCTCAGAGACAGGGTTTGGACTGGCATAAAGCTCTCCACCTAACTAATGCAGCGATACCAAACGTCCTCGCGTGCACGTGCATGCACACAGAGCCATGAAATGCATTCATGGGCAGAAGTCTGTGCTCTCCGAGCATTTGTAGTTAAATATAAAAACATGCACTAAAATAAGACACTTGATAAAAAAAACAATGAACTATTAAAAAGTGTTTTATGTAATACCAGAGGAACTTTTAAGTGTCAATAATTAATTTCCTACCTCTAGATGGCAGTAAGAGACTTGTTTACAAATGAAAGACTAAAATGTATAATGTCTACGTTTAAGGCACGGGGGCAGAGCAAAGTTACAGGCCGTAATTTGACAACACAGGCAGAAATGCTGGAATAACAAGGCGTGGCGACCGGTAGGGATGAGTCATTGGAAGTAGGACACTATTAGGACGCTATGGCTCAAGGAAACAATCTGATATCAGGTGGTTTTAATTAATTTTGACCAAATGTGAATAAAATCAATGATTGCAGCTTTAAGTGTCGTGCGTTAATCCAGCACACCTGTAGAAATAAAGCACACCCCTCCAGCCAATCAGAACGGAGTATTCACCCAGGCCGTGATATAATGTTTTATTATGAATGGAGGTTTCACTGTGACACCTGCTGTGTATAGGCTAATTCTCATTTATCTCAGGGGATTGAATAAGCATGGCCAAACCAAACCTTCAAAACTAATAGAGACTAATTAATTAATTAATTAATTCCACTATCTCTTCTGTCCGTGATCAGGATGCAGCTCTAGCAGGGAGGACATCAAAGAGCCAAGGGACCGCCTACTTCACCGTAGTAACCGGCCCCTGGCAACAGCAGAGGTGTGTGAACCTGGAACATAGAGACCATAATAATAATAATAATAATAATATAATAGATAGATAGATCCCTGTCTTTAGTTACAGTAGCTACTTCCCTGTGATACTAAGTGAGTGATCAACGGCCTAACTGTGTTCTTTACTGTGTGTGAAGTAGCTTCATAGTGTAGCTAAGCGGCTAGCGACATCTAGAGGACAATAAAGTTATTGCAGAGGGGAAAACCTGACGTGTGCCACTAAATGCGTGGACGTTTCTATTTCTACACAAACACAAAGGACCTTTAAACCAATGATGAGCAGTTCTAGCCAGTCTTGGATCATGGGCGATATTCAGCATGCAGAAAAAGACTGTCTTGGACTGCATTTTGTCAACACTATCAAGATTCAAGACTCCTTTTATGTGTCACGTAGGCTATGGTGTAAGTCACAGTGACACGTTGCTGCCGGCTCCAAGATTATGCTACAGATAAACTCTAATACTCAATTTCCAAATTACACATTTACAAGTTACAAACTTACAATTTACAAGTAAGATGGGATGGGATAGATAAAGGTCTGGATGGATTATGTACGTGCTATATATGGATATGAATGGATAAATAGATAACCCCATCTAATGAGTTTCAAATTAGGAAGCTAATTCGGTGAGACCACACACACACACACACACACACACACACACACACACACACACACACACACAGGATAATCACTGTGTAATTATGTAATCCTTTGAAACTTGTTGCCATTTGACCCCTCAGCAGATGGGGTTTTACAATCCCCTTTTCTTTGGATTCACCCCGTTCAAACTTTGACCTTGTTTAGAAGTGCACCAAAAACCCAACTCAATACTGCATATTTCATGTTGTAATCAGGTGCTTTACCCACTCTTAAATACTATACTGGGTACTGTTTTCATCTGTATCACATGCATGTTACACCTTTTCAGTAACACAAACATTAATCAGTATTTTACCATAGTGTGCAGCTCACTGCAGTTGCCTTAGCTAGTCTTCTGAAATCTTACTTCCTGATACTGGTACTGTGGCACTGACCTGTCATTTATATGCCACTGTTATGAAGGAGTTATAGATGTGCGTCTATGAGTACCAACAATTCACCTCTGTAACCCTCCTTCCCCCCCCCCCCTCCTCGTTGGAGACCCCCCATGGGGGTCCTGATCCACGGTCGAAACACGTCATCGGCCTGGGGAGCAGTCTCCTTTGAGTTTTGGACATCCGTCATCCTGAAACGGCTTCATCCCTACTCAAGTACTAAGACTTCCTGTGGCTCTGTCCATCACTTCCTGTGGCTCTATCCATCACTTCCTGTGGCTCTATCCATCACTTCCTGTGGCTCTGTCCATCACTTCCTGTGGCTCTGTCCACCACTTCCTGTGGCTCTGTCCACCACTTCCTGTGGCGATCTGGTACCATGGTCAGTTGAAGAGAGAGAGCATAGGCCTAGAGGGATTCTCCTCAAGACGAGATGCTGTACTCACATTTACCTCATCCGACATCTATCACCTGAGATAGGCCACTGTACCACCCTATCCACCATCTATCACCTGAGATAGGCCACTGTACCACCCTATCTACCATCTATCACCTGAGATAGGCCACTGTACCACCCTATCTACCATCTATCACCTGAGATAGGCCACTGTACCACCCTATCCACCATCTATCACCTGAGATAGGCCACTGTACCACCCTATCTACCATCTATCACCTGAGATAGGCCACTGTACCACCCTATCCACCATCTATCACCTGAGATAGGCCACTGTACCACCCTATCTACCATCTATCACCTGAGATAGGCCACTGTACCACCCTATCTACCATCTATCACCTGAGATAGGCCACTGTACCACCCTATCTACCATCTATCACCTGAGATAGGCCACTGTACCACCCTATCTACCATCTATCACCTGAGATAGGCCACTGTACCACCCTATCTACCATCTATCACCTGAGATAGGCCACTGTACCACCATATCCACCATCTATCACCTGAGATAGGCCACTGTACCACCTTATCTACCATCTATCACCTGAGATAGGCCACTGTACCACCCTACCCACCATCTATCACCTGGGATAGGCCACTGTACCACCCTATCCACCATCTATCACCTGAGATAGGCCACTGTACCACCCTATCCACCATCTATCACCTGGGATAGGCCACTGTACCACCCTATCCACCATCTATCACCTGAGATAGGCCACTGTACCACCCTATCTACCATCTATCACCTGAGATAGGCCACTGTACCACCCTATCCACCATCTATCACCTGAGATAGGCCACTGTACCACCCTATCCACCATCTATCACCTGGGATAGGCCACTGTACCACCCTATCCACCATCTATCACCTGAGATAGGCCACTGTACCACCCTATCTACCATCTATCACCTGAGATAGGCCACTGTACCACCCTATCTACCATCTATCACCTGAGATAGGCCACTGTACCACCCTATCCACCATCTATCACCTGAGTTTGTCATGAGACATTTTTTCCAAATCACGGGCCTTGTAAATCAAAGTCATGACCAAATAGGGAGAAAGGTTTTATAGTAAGCTATTTCAACTTAGAGTACAGTTGTGTGAAATGTTGAGTTTAATGAAAGGACTCACCTGCTACAGTTTTGACCGGTTAGCCTACATTTCTGCACAGATAGGCTATTGCACATCTTGTTAAACTAGCATTCTTATTGAAGATTTTGGTAAATCGTGTCCTTGTGTGTGTGTGTGTGTGTGTGTGTGCGTGTGTGTGCGCGTGTGTGTGTGTGTGTTCTTCCAGACAATGCAACCTTGAATGGTACAGTTTTGCCTGGCGGGCCTTTTCCATCTTCACCATTAAGTCACTAGAGCAACTGAGCCAGTGTTATCTAGGCCTGTGTAGCATCAGCCCCATCTGCTGGACGGTTTTGAAACTGCAGCAAACATTCCACTGGATTTATGGTCGTTATGCGGTTGACCGTTTACCATCGACCAGGCGCCAAACAGGATAGATAGATATAGATAGACATATACTTTAATAAGACATATACTTTAATAATAGACATTAAATAAAAGCCACACAAGATAAAGCCATTATGTGTGTGTGTCACAGTGTTGAGTTTCATAGACGTGTAAACTTAAAGAGCTATATATCTGAGTTGATCATTACATTTGTGAGTGTGATGATTTTGGCCAAGAAGAAAGAAAGAAAGAAAGAAAGAAAGAAAGAAAGAAAGAAAGAAAGAAAGAAAGAAAGAAAGAAAGAAAGAAAGAAAAACATTCTATCACATCAAATATTTAAAATCAGTAGGCCCTATATATATATATAGAGAGAGAGAGACGTATTATTTGGGTGTTTGAACCACGGCCCGTGTTCCTCCTGTGTTGCCCAGTGAGTGGTGGCTTGGCTGAGCAGCCCTGAGCCCTGACCCTCTCCTCCCTCACCCCCCCCTGACCCTCTCCTCCCCCCTGACCCTCTCCTCCCTCACTCCCCCCTGACCCTCTCCTCCCTCACCCCCCCTGACCCTCTCCTCCCTCACTCCCCCCTGACCCTCTCCTCCCTCACCCCCCCTGACCCTCTCCTCCCTCACTCCCCCCTGACCCTCTCCTCCCTCACTCCCCCCTGACCCTCTCCTCTCTCACCCCCACTCCCCCCTGACCCTCTCCTCCCTCACTCCCCCCTGACCATCTCCTCCCTCACCCCCCTCTGACCCTCTCCTCCCCCCTGACCATCTCCTCCCTCACCCCCACTCCCCTCTGACCCTCTCCTCCCCCCTGACCATCTCCTCCCTCACTCCCCTCTGACCCTCTCCTCCCCCCTGACCCTCTCCTCCCTCACTCCCCCCTGACCCTCTCCTCCCTCACTCCCCTCTGACCCTCTCCTCCCTCACTCCCCCCTGACCCTCTCCTCCCTCCCTCCCCTCTGACCCTCTCCTCCCTCACTCCCCTCTGACCCTCTCCTCCCTCACCCCCCCCTGACCCTCTCCTCCCTCACTCCCCCCTGACCCTCTCCTCTCTCACTCCCCTCTGACCCTCTCCTCCCCCACTCCCCCCTGACCCTCTCCTCCCTCACTCCCCCCTGACCCTCTCCTCCCTCACTCCCCCCTGACCCTCTCCTCCCTCACTCCCCCCTGACCCTCTCCTCCCTCACTCCCCCCTGACCCTCTCCTCCCTCACTCCCCCTGACCCTCTCCTCCCTCACTCCCCCCTGACCCTCTCCTCCCTCACTCCCCCCCGACCCTCTCCTCCCTCACTCCCCCCTGACCCTCTCCTCCCTCACCCCCCCCCTGACCCTCTCCTCCCTCACTCCCCCCTGACCCTCTCCTCCCTCACTCCCCCTGACCCTCTCCTCCCTCACTCCCCCCTGACCCTCTCCTCCCTCACTCCCCCCTGACCCTCTCCTCCCTCACTCCCCCCTGACCCTCTCCTCTCTCACCCCCACTCCCCCCTGACCCTCTCCTCCCTCACTCCCCCCTGACCATCTCCTCCCTCACCCCCCCCTGACCCTCTCCTCTCTCACCCCCACTCCCCCCTGACCCTCTCCTCCCTCACCCCCCCCTGACCCTCTCCTCCCTCACTCCCCCCTGACCCTCTCCTCTCTCACCCCCCTCTGACCCTCTCCTCCCTCACTCCCCCCTGACCCTCTCCTCCCTCACTCCCCCCTGACCCTCTCCTCCCTCACTCCCCCCCGACCCTCTCCTCCCTCACTCCCCCCTGACCCTCTCCTCCCTCACTCCCCCCTGACCCTCTCCTCTCTCACCCCCCTCTGACCCTCTCCTCCCTCACTCCCCCCTGACCCTCTCCTCCCTCACTCCCCCCTGACCCTCTCCTCCCTCACTCCCCCCCGACCCTCTCCTCCCTCACTCCCCCCTGACCCTCTCCTCCCTCACTCCCCCCTGACCCTCTCCTCCCTCACTCCCCCCTGACCCTCTCCTCCCCCCTGACCCTCTCCTCCCTCACTCCCCCCTGACCCTCTCCTCCCTCACTCCCCTCTGACCCTCTCCTCCCTCACCCCCCTCTGACCCTCTCCTCCCTCACTCCCCCCTGACCTCTCCTCCCTCACTCCCCCCTGACCCTCTCCTCCCTCACTCCCCCCTGACCCTCTCCTCCCTCACTCCCCCCTGACCCTCTCCTCCCTCACTCTCCTCCCTCACTCCCCCCTGACCCTCTCCTCCCTCACTCCCCCCTGACCCTCTCCTCCCCCCTGACCATCTCCTCCCTCACCCCCCCCTGACCCTCTCCTCCCTCACTCCCCCCTGACCATCTCCTCCCTCACCCCCCCCTGACCCTCTCCTCCCTCACTCCCCCCTGACCCTCTCCTCCCTCACTCCCCCCTGACCCTCTCCTCCCTCACTCCCCCCTGACCCTCTCCTCCCTCACTCCCCCCTGACCCTCTCCTCCCTCCCTCCCCCCTGACCCTCTCCTCCCTCACTCCCCCCTGACCCTCTCCTCCCTCACTCCCCCCTGACCCTCTCCTCCCTCACTCCCCCCTGACCCTCTCCTCCCCCCTGACCCTCTCCTCCCTCACTCCCCCCTGACCCTCTCCTCCCTCACTCCCCCCTGACCCTCTCCTCCCTCACTCCCCCCCCTGACCCTCTCCTCCCTCACTCCCCCCCCTGACCCTCTCCTCCCCCCTGACCATCTCCTCCCTCACCCCCCCCTGACCCTCTCCTCCCCCCTGACCATCTCCTCCCTCACCCCCCCCTGACCCTCTCCTCCCTCACTCTCCTCCCTCACTCCCCCCTGACCCTCTCCTCCCTCACTCCCCTCTGACCCTCTCCTCCCCCTGACCATCTCCTCCGTCACTCCTCTCCGACCTGATTTATCACCCAAATGTCTCAGTCCAGCATTCCACCCCCGCTGAAGACACCCTCCACACCGAGTCACGTTTCTCCCTGCTCCCCTCTTCTCCTCGTCCACCTCCGCCCTTAAAGGAGTAGTAAAGGGAAAAATCATGTTTAGCCCTGTTTAGCCATATGCAATGGTTCAGATCAAATGTTGGCAAAAGCACCTTTGAGAAAGTCTGATAATTGCTCTAGCACCGTTTAGGTCATACAATGGATGTGGGTGGGCACCGTGAAAAATCATTCAAAAACATGTTAAACTCTCTGTTAAACTCTTCAAAGACAAGAAGCTCACCGAGGGGTTAATTGGTGTCCGTTGGTGTTCTGACATCAAATTCACTGCAAAGTATGAATCCTGTAGGGTTTTATTGATCATTTTATGAAATCCATTGACTTGTATTGAAGCGACCGTTGTGTGTAGATCAATCCGCAGAGGGGATTCAGGAAGCGGAACTACTTACGGTAGCTATTGTTATTGTTTATGTTGCTAGGCTACCTAGTTTGCAGACGGTTACACACGTATGTGCTGCGACTAAATAGTTCTATGCTAAATATTTTAAAAAGCCTTTCCAGATGAACTAGAATCTTACTTTATGGCGAATTATATGTCAGAACGCCAACTAACACCTCGGTGAGCTTCTTGTCTTTGAAATCGAGAGTTTAACATGTTTTTGAATGATTTTTCAAGGTGCCCACCCACATCCATTGTATGACCTAAACGGTGGTAGAGCAATTATCAACTTTCTCAAAAGTGCTAGTTTTTTCAACGTTTTGATCTAAAACATTGTATATAATCATAAATAACCTTAAAACAGGGCTAAACATGATTTTTCCCTTTACTACTCCTTTAAGATGTCCTGCTTCTGTCAAATGTCTTCTCTTTGCTCAGTGACCGGGTTGAAATCAGGACTTAATTTAAACCTCAAGCTTTATTGTGGTAATAGTTGATGAGGTAATAGAACTGCAAGCTTGCGTATCATGTTACTCCCCCTGCAAAGCCTGATGGGTAATCTGTTGGACAAACATCCACAGGATGAATTAACTCACTCAGTTAGTCACATGAAGACCTGCTACCACTTCAGTCGTCCTCGCATCATAATGAAGTTTGATTTCAACACAGTTCTAAAGAGAAACAGTGCTGACGGGGAAAGTTTATGCCTCAAACTCCCTGAGCATAAGAGGGTTGCCTCCACCCAATGACAGATGACCGGTGTCAGGTCAGGTGACACAGACATTCTCGTTGATCCCTTATTTGGGAAACTGTGTCAACCTGATCAAGTGTGTGTGTGTGTGTGTGTGTGTGTGTGTGTGTGTGTGTGTGTGTGTGTGTGTGTGTGTGTGTGTGTGTTGATTTGAATACTTTTGCTCACCTTAGGAATAATTCACATGGTCTATTTTATTATAATCTTTGCAAAAACACAAAATAAAATTACTAATGTGGACTCAGTCTAGTTAATTTTGTTAAATAATCATACAGGCTTATACATAAGAACACAACCAGTATGTAATTGTATGTTGTGCTGTTCTCTCAGTCAAACCACGGTGTAACTATAAGTTTCATGTAATCCTAAATAGATGTTATTCTACTGGTGATGACCAGGTCACATCTGCGTGTCCACGGCCAGCTAAGAACACTGCCCCGTCCAAACATGTCCCTCACTAAATGACCAGGTCACATCTGCGTGTCCACGGCCAGCTAAGAACACTGCCCCGTCCAAACATGTCCCTCACTAAATCAACATGTGTGCACATCCCTGGAATTGGACACAGCAGTGCCCCTGATTGCACACTCACACACACACACACACACACTCTGATGCACACGGATGTTGTTTTAAAGGATAGGTTCGCTCTTTTGGACTCTCGGTTAAAACGGAAGTCAACGGGGCTGATAAAATCTTGGGAAAAATATGACGAATGTGCTTTTCTGAGACGGGAAGCACAGGGTGTCATAATCTTACCAGTCTCAAGTTGCTCTCCTGTGAAATTTATCGGAATCCGATACTAAGTTCAATTTGAAGCAGAACTATTTTGTGACCACCCTACCTCATACCTTTGGCACTGTAAACTTCTTCAGAAGGTGGTGGTTTACAGTAAGGGAAGGGATGAAGTTTTCTGGCCTGCTCTCCTCTGGTCTGGAGAAGCAGAGATGACTTCATCCCCTTCTCCCAAATGGTCTGCCCTCAAGATGAACACTCAATGGGTGGTTTTGAGCCAAACCCCTTTAGGGTAGCCAAGCCCACTAGGGCAGCAGTAGGGTTAGAATTTCATCCTCTTCAAAACATAAACATGTTATTGAATAAATAACCTAAACGTCAACATGTTATTGAATAAATAGGCTAAGCCTGTGCAGATCCACTGTGGTTGAGGGTTTGTTGACAGAGCTGACGACCACTTTTGATGGAATGCCACACACAGGGAGACGGCCAAGACGTTTGTTTGGGATGGATATCTCCTCGCTACACGCCAGCTTTGAGTGCGCCCCGATGAACTCTGAACTCCGGGGACACAAAGGCGTGTGTGTCTGTTGTCTTCCACAGAGAGCCTCATGCCTGGGCACAGTGTGACAGGTCCCGCACTCTTGTCATAAACACCTCTCTGGGAAGTGTGTGTGTGTGTGGGGGGGGGGGGGGGGGGGGGGGGGCTGTGTGTTTTCGGGGATGGGGGGGGGTGTTGAGGGAGGAGCTTCAGTACTTCTCTATCCTCCTGCTGGCCCAGTGTCTCCGAAGCAGAAGTATATTTGTGGAGACTGTGTGTGCGTGTGTGTGTGTGTTTGTGTGTGCGCACGCGTGTGTGTGTGTGTGAGTGTGTGTGTGTGTGTGTGTGTGTGTGTGTGTGCGTGTGTGTGTGTCCCAGACTCCAGCCAGTCTGGGATATTGAGTAGACACATGAGATCACTAAGCAGGAATGAGCAGCTCGGTGTCAGCGAAGACAAAAAGAAACGCATCAAGTGGAAGAAGATGTTCGTTTCCTTCGTATTCCCACTCTAGGCGACACGTGGAAAATGTGGTCTCTGCACATTCTTGAGGGATGGCAGAAATCTATCGTCCAGATGCAATATAGAAACCAGCCACATGACTGTTGATGATAAATCGCAGTCTGTCTCTAATTTGATTCATTTTCCAGATAGCTCACACACAAAAATGCCTGCTCTGCTCGGGCATGAGGACTTGAGGATATATTGTTATTGTGGAAACACGGTGAAGTGAAAGAACCTGGCAATTGTGAATGGTTGATTTTGCAGCTATTGTGCATGAGCATGAAAATACATGGGGAAAGATAAACGATCAAACGGAAAGTTAAAGATCTTTTGATACTAAAAATTAACTTTATTAAGAGTTTTCTTTTTTTACACACTGAAAGATGAGAAGCAGCAGTGAGTTTCTTAGAATGAAAACTTATCAGCCCACATCAGAACAACTTCCATTTTAATAAGGCTCATGACAATCCCCATTAAATCAAAACCAAAGTGCGGAAAACAGTGATACAGTAAGGCCGAGCATCTTGAGGCAGAAGGATCTTTAGACTCCTTCCTTCCACACAAACAGCGACAGATGGGCCCAACGCACGCAGCCAAGAGAATAAAACACATTCCTTCACACGCTCGTGGTCTCTTTACTCCAGTGATCTATGGAACACCGCTAGCCACGCATAACACACATGTGGCCCTGGTGTTGACAAAGACACCACAGCCCACAGCGCGGACTGGCGCGTGTAAATCATTACACAATGGGACCCAGAGGCCGGAACCCAGAGGCCAGGGGCCCCTGGATAGTCTGGCCCTTGGAAACTGAGTTTCTGGTTGATATACCCCCCCCCCCCTCCGGAAACCCCGCATGATAGAAAGAAAGAAAAAAAAACACATCGTAAACACTGACTGAATTATTTTCATGTGTCGTTTGTTGTGCTTGGCACGTCTTTAGCGAAATTTTGCGAACCCCCTGTCATCATCAGTCAAAACCGCAGCTCACTTGGCACATCTTCTTAAGGGCAAACATTCAAGAACAAAAAAAAGAATTGGGTGCAGAGATTACGCCTCACTTGATACGCGTCTATCAACGTAATACGCTGTGTGCTCTCCTCTCTCCTCTTGACAAATTAAGTAGGCCTAGCAGGTTTATCCCTTTCCTTGCCTGGCAGATCCGTACTAGTGAAGTTTGCTCAAGCTCAATATTGACTTCTCCCCTTAGAATAACAAATGGGCCATTTGCGCTCTGTTTGATCAATCTGAGTCAGAGATCCGAAGTTGCTGCACGCCAGCCCATTTCCAACGATGCAGCTCTTAGCCTATTGAGACGTATAAAGGCTGCAGTGTAAAGTGTTTCATCATTGGGGAATTGAGTTAATGTATTCAGCAACAGATGTCTATGCGCTGATCCTCTGCGCTCTTTGGCGCCTGGTAGAGAGCATTGTTTTGGGGGAGTGCTATTCCTTTAAGGGCCTCCCGAGCCCACAGTGATATTCCTTTAAGGGCCTCCCGAGCCCACAGCTCCCCAGACGGCGCAGTAGCGAGCGGCGGTAGGATCGCTGGAGGAAGTGACGGGATCGAATAGTCTTAACTTGTGGGCTGCAGTTTATTTACAGGCGCATGAAAAGTTTCATCTCAAAGAGTTAAGAAGAAGAAGAAGAAGGTAGGACGCGCGGCGCGATGCATCAGCGCAGAAAAGCGCTTTTGTCGCCAGAAAGACGAAGGACATGAAAGTGGGACCGCACCATGTAGGCGCTCGCCCGGGATGCGAGCCCACCCACCTTCGCACTGATTTCACAATGATTTCAATCTCTGTTGCGATTGAACATAGACTTTTTCAAGACTTTGGCGATGGACGTGGAGGGGTCGTTCTACCTCAACGGTTGATAGATTCTAAGTCGGTTTAAGTTCTTCCATGACATTTTCATCTCGGCTGTGGGGAATGTCCGTGTGGGAGTCATCCGCTCGGATTTACTCGACTTTATTACTCCTAGGGCTCGTTTTTGTGTCGCTTGGCAGTTGTTCAGAGCTGAGAGTGCGAGTGCGTTTAACGGACGGACTGATCGCGGAGGAGATTTTGGAGGCGGACAGTGAGAAGGATGCTATTACAGTGGAGTTCAAGCAAGGGGATGGCACGCATATCACCGTCCTATTTGATTTCAAACGGGTGAGTGTATTAAGTAAACATTGTTGTAAATAAGTAAACACTGTAAATATAAACAGCAACTGTCCTTCACTATCTCTTTTTAGGCCGTGAACCTGTAACTTTGTACTTTATTCCAATAAATGAAGAAAAAACACGTTATATCAGTAGACTATCTGTGATACAAACAAGCAGGTCTGTCAACGGTCACCTGTAAGAGGCAGGCAGGCAGTTGAAAGTGTAATAAGCAGTTTTATATCAAAGCTTATTCACTTCAAGTGCAATCAAGTAGCTATAAAACATTTGTCCTGGTCAGACTTAACTCAGAAGCCAGCAGGCCTGTGCTGTGCTTGCTGCTGCTGTTGGAAAACCTTTCAGACGTCCCTGTGGGGCTTCTCTGGTTACAGCTAACAGCCCTGCTCAACGGAGGAGGAACAGCTCATCTTTTCTTCTGTCTGGATCGAGTCAATGTGGACAGCTCGCCTTGCGCATGTGCTTCCAATCTCCTCCTGTCACTGCGGCGTTTGATTCATGGAAAGTTGGAATCCATCACGCTGCCAGAGCGACGCAGCGGAACAGCCGCCTCCCCTTGTAGAGGAAATTGTTGAGAGTGTGAAGAAAGGAAATATTTGGCTTCCTGTGGAGGAGGGGTGGGGAGAGAGATTCTAACCAAAAGCAGAAAACATTGTCCCCCCAACCTCACAAATGTCCACGTTTTCAGATCTGAAAATGGTTGTGTGTGAGAAAACACTGAATGCTCACTGGATAAGTGCAAACTTCTCAAAACGTGTTTCAGGTGATGCTAGTGTCAGCTCTTATGTCTATAAAGCTTCAGGACAGGAATTAGCTGATGAGGCAGAAGCACTCTGCCCTGTGGTCTGTCTGAGAGCTTTATAGAAAGCACCATATTTCCACAGAAGATGGAAAAAGTCTCTTCATGCATACCATTGGCATATAGCCAAGACATATCATACCCATACACTCCATGAAACAATACCTCACCAGCCCCAAGAAGTTACATTTTGTCAAACTAAATTCCCCTATTCTGCACTTGCTGACAAAACGCGAGTGTCCCTCACAGGCCACCATCCCTTAACCTCCTGTTTTGTACTTCGCGTCAGCCTGCGATTTCCACGCCACCCCGTCGCCAGTTCTCCCCCCTGTCGGGGATGACGGGTGTGGGGACGAGAGGAGAAGAAAAGGGCCCCCTCTCTCTCGCAGAACCGGGCGAGAGAGAGAGCTTAGCGGGGGCCCCGGGGCCGTCGTCGGGGCCCGCCCTGCGGTCAGGACGCCGTCTTGTCAGCGAGCGTGTGCGTTACTGTGCCGACCCAGGCCCCCGTGAAGAGCCGGGGGGGCGACAGGGGCTGCGTGCGGGTCGTATCAGATGGGTGCGCCCCCCGCCCCCCCAGCCCTGCCCCCTCCTCACCTGCACCTCCCTCATCGCCAGCCAACCAGGGCCAGGAGGCTCGTTAGCTCGGGTGTCATCTTCCTACGGGAGGTCTGTCGTTCACGCCACGCAGGGCTATTGAAAGTAAAAGTGGTAGAATCTAGGGTAATCTGCGCCGTTCTTGTTCACGATTGTTCCCCTCAATGCAGGTTGGATAGATCGTAACCCTACCCTGGTGTGATCAAACGGGTCATTGTGCTGGCCTAGTTAGTCGTCCTGAGCTCTTTGTAAAGGCACCCCGGGGGGAGAGAGCCCTGAGCTGTAGCCGCTGGTATCGTAAAACTCGTACAGCAGACGTAAACTTGACTTTGCTTTCACTTGGCCGGTGTTTTGGCCTTTTTTCGGCGATCTGTCCTTCGACAGTGTTTGTCTTATATTACGTCTTATATTATCTAGAGCTGTCCTCCTCACGCGCGGCCGTCCTGGTGAGCGCTGCCTGTAGGAGAACGAGCCTAAAGGCAGAGGAGTCGTAGAAGAAGCCCTTGCGTGGAGAGTGGAGAACACTCTGGCCCTCCAGGAATGATCCAGCCCCTCCCCCACCTCAGCACCGCCATCCATCTGCTCCCCCCCCCCCCTCCTCCTCCTCCTCCTCCTAGGGGGTGAAGAGAAGACCCCCCTCCCTCCCAGGCGGTGAAGAAGACCCCCCCCCCCCCCTCCCTCCTAGGCGGTGAAGAAGACCCCCCCACCTATCTTGTCTTTCTTCGTTCCGTCTCCACATTTTCATCAAACTTTATTTTCTCCACCTCGAGGACTACAGTTGTAGTTTTTCATCCTGTCACCCAGAACCACCGATGACGGGAAGCTGTTCAGAGAGACAGTTAAAAACGAAAAGGAATAAAAGGGGACTTGTCCTCTCCTTTGTCCTCTCTGCTGGGACGCTTGCCCCAGCATTGAGTTATCCTGCCACTGTCACAACGTTGAGACAGCCATTGAGATGGTAATGGAGCGAGGGCAATAGCTTTGTGAGTCGTGATCGTAGGAGCCGGCCGAGTTCATGGGCTCTCATGTTCCTCGTTCAGGTCAGGTCAGGCCGGGTCAGCCCTCATAACGCTCACGACACTTGATATAGTTGTTATGACACACAGTGGATATTTTACCAAAGGCTTCTCGTGAGGTTGCCCAATGAATTATGTTGCACCACATACCGCAGTTGAAATACTGTGCAAATAAGCTAGATAAACCACATTTGACTTGATATGAAAGTAAACAGCCCACATTCTAGGTAAGTCTATAAGAATTTTGTGGTGACTTCCTATTAGGATTTTGGAAAACATTCTAACACAGCCTGTGTTCTCCATGTTGTTCTTCTCTCCTCTGTCTCCAGGATGTGAGGATCTTCAGAGCGCTGATCCTCGGAGAACCAGAGAGAGGACAGAACCAGTACCAGGTTCTCTGCTTCATCACGCGACTGGACCACCACGAGATCATCCCCAGCGAGTCCATGGCCCGACTCAGACAGGTAAGCCCAACAGAACCATACCAGTTAAAATACTGTTAATTTGGTAGATGGTAAATTGAATGCACTTATATAGCACTTTTATCCAAAACGCTTCACACTCATTCATTCACACATTCACACACCAGTGGAGGCAGCTGCTGTGCAAGGTGCTAGCCTGCTCATAGGGAGCGATTTGGGGTTCAGTGTTGATCAAGGACACTTCGACATGTGGACAGGAGGAGCCGGGATTCAAACACCGACTCTACGATCATTGGACGACCCGCTCTACCTCCTGAGCTACAGCCAACCCTAATTCAGAAAATTCTGTTAATTCAATTTAAAATACTTTATTCATATTTTGTTCCAGTCAGTTTGACAGCTTTCGTATAAACTTTGATCTGTGTATCTAAAACTCCACGGTATTATTCTATATCTGGCATTTCTATGAGTAAAAAAAAAAAGTCTTTACCGAAAAACTCTCTTATTTACGCTCCGCAGAAAAACCCTCACCTGGTCCGCACGGCGGAGGAGACGCGGGGGGTGGAGCGCCTCCGGATGGACATGGCGCTCAACGTCAGCCGGGCGGGGCAACTCAACACACACGTACACAACATCTGCAGGCAGGCCCACGAAGGGGTGTACACCCGGAAAGCTGACGTCAAACACTGGCTGGATAAGGGTGAGTTTTGGTTTTTCCGGGGGGGTTAACTGGAAGCTTAGCTAGTTGGTATTATTCCCCAAAGCTTAAGGATGTCAATTAGCCATGTTAGCCGTTTCATCTAAAATTAATTTACAAAACAATAACGCCACTTTGGTCCATCTCAACATCCGTGTTAGCTGCCGTAGCTAACGGCGGTAGCTAGCTAGCTAACGTAAAAAATGACTCAAAGTTAATTTGGACATTTGAATTGAAATAGTGGTCTATTTATTTTTTTTATTTTTTTTTGCTGTATCAACTGAGGCACTAGAAGTTGCCCAAGCCGTTGCCCTAGTGACCGAAAATTCCATTGAAAGGGTCTAAGTGTGAGATTATTTTTGGCCTGCCAAAGCTCCTTGTAATAATCATAATCATGAATTAAACTAAGCAGCTAAACTGAGCGTCCGAGCATGTCGCCTCTCACCCCCAGGTGCATGAAGGTCCGGGTCTTTTCCCGGAACAACAAAATAAACAGAATGGACTATTAGCAGAATGAATACTTCTAGGTTTAGACATATCACTCATGAGGTGGTCAAGATCTCTTGATTCGTCACGTGTAATGTACGATTACAGTGAGATGTTGCTGCTCACTCCTAGATTATACTCAATAACAGATAGACTCCAATACTCAATTTACAAATTACACAATAAGTACCATTTCTATACAGTAGGAAGATAGGGGTAAGATAAATATCGGCCTGGATGGATTATGTTCATGATAAATATGGATATGAATAAATAACCGGGAGGGGGGGCATGGGTGAGTTATGTACTGAGCTACAGCCGACCCTGCGGGGTGATGGACACCAGGAGATAACCAGTGAGATGTTAGAGGTGATGGACACCAGGAGATAACCAGTGAGATGTTAGAGGTGATGGACACCAGGAGATAACCAGTGAGATGTTGGGGGTGATGGAGGACAGGAGATAACCAGTGAGATGTTAGAGGTGATGGAGGACAGGAGATAACCAGTGAGATGTTAGAGGTGATGGAGGACAGGAGATAACCAGTGAGACGTTGGGGGTGATGGAGGACAGGAGATAACCAGTGAGATGTTGGGGGTGATGGAGGACAGGAGATAACCAGTGAGATGTTGGGGGTGATGGAGGACAGGAGATAACCAGTGAGATGTTTGGGGTGATGGAGGACAGGAGATAACCAGTGAGACGTTGGGGGTGATGGACACCAGGAGATAACCAGTGAGACGTTGGGGGTGATGGACACCAGGAGATAACCAGTGAGATGTTTGGGGTGATGGAGGACAGGAGATAACCAGTGAGACGTTGGGGGTGATGGAGGACAGGAGATAACCAGTGAGACGTTGGGGGTGATGGAGGAAAGGAGATAACCAGTGAGATGTTAGAGGTGATGGACACCAGGAGATAACCAGTGAGACGTTGGGGGTGATGGAGGACAGGAGATAACCAGTGAGATGTTGGGGGTGATGGACACCTGGAGATAACCAGTGAGATGTTAGAGGTGATGGACACCAGGAGATAACCAGTGAGATGTTATAGGTGATGGACACCAGGAGATAACCAGTGAGATGTTAGAGGTGATGGAGGACAGGAGATAACCAGTGAGACGTTGGGGGTGATGGACACCAGGAGATAACCAGTGAGATGTTTGGGGTGATGGAGGACAGGAGATAACCAGTGAGACGTTGGGGGTGATGGGATCCACTGCGATGTGCAGACAATCCTCCAGAGACTGGTGGGAAAGCCGGCTCCTTCTGAGGGGCTTGATAACATTTGTTGATGTCAATAATGAGGAAATGATGTCCACATTTGTTGACGTCAATAATGAAGATTCACACACATACGTTGGTGAACATGGTAGAACATGGTGAGCAAGAACAAGTTTCTTTACAGAACTGTAGTCTTTGGGTGCATGAAGATGCAGGATTGGCTCTCTGGAAAGTCTCATCCGTTTAAAAACAAAAATGGAGACTTTCAAAGTTGTTTATTGCTTATTGTACAGCTTGACACTTAACACGTGCAGTGCGCGGAGACACAGAACACACACACATACACACACACACACACACACGGTCGGCAATGAAATTTGTCCTCTGCATCTGTCCCATCCAGGCTGTCCTCATCCAGGGGCAGCCAGGAGCAGTGGGCAGCCTCGTCAGTGGCCCCCGGGGACTAGATGTTTAAATCTCCATCAGCTCGGTATGAACGGCTGCTTCATCCAACCAAGACATCATCTCTGTTGTGTTTGAGGAGAATTTTTCCACTGAGGGCTTGACAATCATGGGGTCACCCGCAAACATGATGACACATCCAGCAATGCAGACATCATCAGATCTGGAAGAGGAGATTTTCCAGCCAGATGACTAAATCCCACATCGTCTCTGTGATGCTTCTTCAGCCTGTTAGAGAGACGCAGCTTTGCTGACGCCAGCGTAGAACAGCTCTAGTCGGGGGCCGTTTGCTTTGCGTTTTAGATCCGGTCTGGGCCGAGTTCCATCCGCCAGATACAAGATAGGCGGGCTCTAGATAGTACAGGGCCAATCGCTTTGTATTTTGCCGGTCTAAGGCGAGTAAAATACAATCTCTACTCTCTTCCAAAGCTTTGTAGTAGTAGGAGTAGGAGTAGGAGTAGGAGTAGGAGTAGTAGTATCAGTAGTAGTAGTAGTAGTAGTAGTAGTAGTAATAGTAGTAGTAGTAGTAGTAGTAATAGTAGTAGTAGTAGTAGTAGTAGTAATAGTAGTACAGTAGGACCCCACTTATCCGAACCCAACGGGACCGAAGGTCGTTCGTATCTCTGAAATGTCCGGATGACTGAAACGTATGTTAAAATGCACCAAATTCAATAGGTGGTAGCCTTTATACTTGTTTCATATAGACTCATAATAGACCGATAAATACCCTTAATTACTTGTGAAAATGCATCAAAATTGCAATCAAATAGCCAACTAAACTCATATAGCCTAGCCTATAATAGGTCTATATAGCCTATAATAAAATAAACGAATTTCCACTTGAATGCGGGCTTTGATCAAATACAGTACCTTATTCTCAAATGAGGCCCACGCTGTATCGATAGGCTACTGTATTCGCAGAACAAAATGGTATAGCCTAAAAACAACCCAACAACAATTAGAGCAAATGATAATCAAGAAATAAATAAACGAAAGGACAGACAAGTTGTCATGTCTTAGGATATTGGAGCCTAAAAGAAAGTCTCTAAAACAACCGATGTAGGCTAACGTGGCCTAGGCTGTGGGCTATTATTTAACAAATACAGTAGGCCTAGTACTGTATAGGCTAATCTACATGCTCACAACACGTCTGTGTTCCTGAAGTTCATTAACTGGGAACGAAAAATGACTCGATGCTCCTCTGCTTCAGGTTGCTGACGCGCTTTCTGGCTACCAAGGAATGCAGCTCTCACGCAGCAGACTCGTTTGCGTTTTGCGCTCGACATTAGAGTAACAAAGAAATGAAACGTGACAGTAGGCTACAGCCTACAGGCAACATGTAGGTCTACATACAGTTCTGTTTTTATTCACAGTAGGATACAGTACTGTAATGAAAATCCCACCAGTAACCAGATAGCAGGCTAAAAAAAAAAAGAAACGTATTTTAAGCCTGTCCGGTAGACCGGGAGGTTCGGATCTCTGAAGTTCGGATGAGTGGGGTCCTACTGTAGTAGTAATAGTAGTAGTAGTAGTAATAGTAGTAGTAGTAGTAGTAGTAGCAGCAGGAGTAGTAGTAGTAGTAGTAGTAGTAGTAGTAGTAGTAGTAGTAGTAGTAGTCGGAGTAGTAATAGGAGTAGTAGTAGTAGTAGTAGTAGTCGGAGTAGTAATAGGAGTAGTAGTAGTAGTAGTAAACCTGCACTGGTGTGTAACATCAAAAGACAAAGAGCACAAAGTAACACAATCCAGATTGGATACACATTTGCAATAGAAACAAGATATACAGAAATGAAAACATCCTAGAGTGCAAATAAACAAGTGTATAACAGTAGGTGGGTTCCTTGGCATGCCTAGGTTGTGCAAACATGCCTAAGATTCAAATGTCCATATTCCACTAAATCCACTACTGTATCCCCTCTCCCATATAGCTGCAGGTACCTTTTTAACAGAATTTTATGCTTTGTAGATTTGTTTTGCTATTGTAAAAAAGAAAAAAAAAGCTATTTGTCATAATGTGAATGTATACATGTCAGATAGGTATGTGTAGTTTGATTAGTCAGTGTTCAGTGATAAAATACACAGCACATTAATTATATGCTTAGTAGCATGTTGCTTCTGAATAAATGCCAAGGTCAACTGTTATCTCAAGATCAGCTGTTATTATCTCAAGGTCAATTGTTATCATCTCAAAACAACACCACCCAAACCAGCTTTCAGAATCAGGGGTCAGGGAAGAATTTTTACAGCTCACTTATCTGGCCCCTGGGTGATTAGTGTTTTTTTGCTTCCCTCTGGAATATGTAGGGGTGGGTCGTACGCCCACCTCCCTTGTTCTCTGTAAAGCACATTGTGTTGCCTCTGGGTATGAAATGCGCTATACAAATAAAGCTTTGATTGATTGATTGATTGATTGATTGATTGATTGATTGATTGATTGATTGATTGATTGATTGATTGATTGATTGATTGATTGATTGATTGATTGAGAAACAGGTTTATCGAGTCAACCGAGACATGCACTAAAATCTCCATATGTGACCCGGTCTGGAGGTTTTGTCCTGATGTCTGCAGAACTCAAAATGCGCTAGAGGGCAAAATATGTTTTTTTGTGTGTGTTTTTTTTTTTTTACTGTTTCTTTTTTTTTTTATATTACGAAAAATTGAAGTTGTGAAAACGACCTTCTCCCCCTCCCTCCCTGCAGGGGTGGAACCTCTAGAGTCATCGGTGTTGGAGTCCCAGGTCCAGGCGGCGGACGCCCCAGGCGTTCAGCGCTGCCCGGCCAGCCAGGACCCGTGGCAGCCCTGCGTCTGCAGCTACCGCCTGCGCCTGGAGTGGGTCCCCTGCCTCCTGAAGTACTGTCGCAGTCGCAGGGGCACCGCCGGCAGGGCCAACCCCTACAAGTGTGGCATCCGGAGCTGCAGCAAAGGCTACCGCTTCGACTACTACGTACCCCACAGACTCCTCTGCCCCTGGGACGAGGACAGCTAAGGCGCGCTGGGTGTGCCGTCGTTTGCTACCGTCAGAGGTGTTAGCCTAGCTGGTCCGCACCTCGGATATATGTACGGAGGTAGGGATGGGATCGTGACCTCCCCTGTATGGATGAAATATTGCCATTATCATTGATGGCCATTTTTGTCCTCATTGAACATAGATGATCCCTCATACTCTACAGTTATTTGAATTCAGCAAGTATACCCTGTTAGACAGCCGGATGTTGGTATCCTATAGTAGTATATCGTCGGCGAAGAACAATATCTTTCGTTAACTCAAAAGGTTTTGGTGTAAGGGCAGCTAAAAATGAGCCTGACTGAAACAAAGTGCCTTCAATATAATATCATATCAACATGCTACAACACCCTGTAGGGATGTCCACTCTGACCAAGCGGTCTTCACTATCTGTGTTATCTGTGTGTGACGTACATCGCTTTCTGTGGCACCTTAAATTAGAAAGGAGCCGCACAGCTCAGCAAAAAAGACTTGTTTCAAGTTTACTAATCACTTAAATTATGCTGTTTTAATTTACTTCCTGTGAAATGAAGCCATTGAAAGTTCAGTCTTTACCAAGTCTCTGTGCTTACATTTGGATTCATAGGGACCATTTTATGCCTTGTCACCGCTGGTGCCTATCCTTTGCCTTGCAACTTCAAATGCACATAGTCAAGTATGCGGATATTGAGTACGGATCATCTGTGAATACCGTGCCTTCCTTTCCATGCTGACATGAGACTTTTAAGCAGGCAGCTTACAGTGAAGATCACCTCTGCGTAACAGTTGTTCCTCTCTCAAGATGATGATTTATTTTAGGCAACAAAGTAACTCAATCCTCACTCTCCGGACTCTTCCAGTACTTCAAGCGAGTTACCTCTTTGTGATCAACATACATCTTTTTCTCAGGTTTACCCTCTTTTGGTAGTTTGAAGAAAGACTAGTGGACTGAAAATGTTGTGTGCTTATTTATTCAATTTCACTTTATGTCCAAAGTGCCAGTAGCAAAGCCTATACAACTGCTGTGCTGGATTACAGTTGTGGTCAGTTCCACTGACCCATATGTCATCTCTGGAGTATGTTTAATCTGAGTCTGTAAAACAGGCCCTGGCCTCTCATGTCAATAATGTCATACAAATGTTAGTAACCATGATATTTCTACCATTGTGTCTTATACATTTTACATACAAGGTCTGGAAAATACCGATACCATTATGGTTGATTGTAAGTGCCTTAACCTTTCACTGTGTTGTTTAAATCTAAAGTAATAATATGATTTATTATGTATTATGTAGCTGGAGACTGTACAGTGAAGGCTCAGTTCTTTTATAGGGATCTGTCTGTATACTGACCAATTAAAGGCCTACTCTCCTTTCTCCCTGTTTGATAAGTGATGTGTTATGGCCTTGTGTGACGCTGTGATACTTTTGGATTCTGCCATGCTGCTGTACCTATGGGTAAACATAGTGTTTTGTCGCCCTCATGTGGTTGATGTTATATTTAGGATGACGTTTGAAGGGAAAAAGGTGCACTGTTATGACACCTAGAACATTCGACTCAACCTGGAAAATAGGTTCCACTTGGAACCAAAACTAATCGTATCAAATGGCTCTGCCTGAGCTGCAAGGATTTTATACTTATCAAAAAGGTTAAACGGTACAAAGGTGACAACAATGACCTGAATGAGGGAACACTAAAAAGAGGGTGCTATATATAGAACCATTTATAACTATAGAAGAATCTTCTGAACAATGGTTCTAAGTAGGACCCTTTTCAGGTCTGTAGCTATCTGGAAACCTAAACAGTTCTCTCTGTCCTAGAACCTTACAGACCTTCTATCTGGAACCTTTTTTTCTAGGGGTTTTCTCTTGTTACAAATGGTTCTATGTAACACAATCTTTTAAGTGTATACTACTGTTCTATAATTTATTTTTTAACTCATATGTATATTTCATATTTAAGAAATAATAACATTGACTGTTTATTGACTAGCTTGGCTTGACAAGAGGAGAAAAGGTGCCCCAGAGCAGTCTGATACCCCCCCCCCCCCCCCCCTCTCTCTCCCTCTCTCTCTCTCTCTCTCTCTCTCTCTCTCTGTGTGTGTGTGTGTGGGGAGGGGTCTCACAATGCGTGTCCAAGAGCGTGTCCAAAGGCATGAAAAAACAGAACCTCTCGTCGGTGTAACAGGATCAGTGTTGAGGATGCCTTGCAGCGAACAAACACTCCTCCTCTCCTCTGCACTCCTCTCCTCCTCTCCTCTCCCCTCGCTCCTAAATACTCTACCAACAATAACTTGGAGCAACTTGATTTGCATGAGGGTCTTTGTGTGTCTAATGCCCCCTTCTCTTCACTTTTAGATATCATTCAGACAGAACTAGTGGCAGCGGTCGCCGCTTCAAAAGAACATAAAGGCCTCAATACTATTCAGGGGGGGAGGAGGAGCTACGGACGAGGTCTGGATGAGCTGAACCTGTCTTTGTAGGGGGAGGAGCTACCATAGGATGAGGGCTGGATGAGTTGAACCTGTGTCATCATGCTTTTCTTTGATATCCCTCTGTCTGCTTTTCATCACTCGACACTGGATAAACCATTACTGCTCATATAGAAAAGACTCCTATCATATTACCATTGTGAAGAGATGTGACCAACGCTGAACTTCAACTCTACAAATGAATCCTCTGTATGTTCTCTGTACATTTTCTAATAGTAATTCATAACTATTAGAAAATGACAAATTATTTAAAAAGTTTGGTCAATTTTACCATGTCATAAGGATGAGCTTTGTTTTAATGTAACATGCTTTCAACACACGCACAGACACACACACACACATACAGACACACACACACACACACACTGAGGAGCAGCTTTTCCAAGTTCGCAGTCAATCCATTGTTGTTTTATGCAAAAGCTCTGTGGCTGGATAGGACACACCGAGAGACTTATGCAAATGGACTCTCTCTCTCTCTGTGCCTGGGCGAGGGACTGAAAAGGTGCATGTTCCTCCACTGATCACTTAGGTAAATGTCATGTTCTGGTCCAAATTCCAGCAATAGAACCGAGACATATATGCAGCAGTGGTACACTTGCATGTGGGAAAGTTCTGTCTTCAGTCCAGGTGAGTGAATATTTTCACGCCACGATCATTCAAACAGATAAATATAGAATCTGTCTGTTTTTGTTTTACATTCCCAATAGCTAATGTCATATAAATTTGCCTCTTTGTGCCATGTTCATAAACTACTGTATATGAGTGTGGTGACCTGGTTGGTTTTGTTTTGACTGCGTGAGATAGGGAGGCAAACTGGAACATGTGTGGTGAATAGTGAATGGGGATACCCTCCAACTTATGAATATTAGAACAGCAAACTCATGTGGGGCAAAATTTGAAAATCCAGAGCACATTAGAATAACCTCAAGATAATTTTACTGGTAGTGCAGAGTATTGCGTAGTCCCGGATAAGTTACAATCCTTTAGGAAAATCAGCTGTATTTATCATTCCAGATATTAAGATGAGCACGGACATAGTGGAACAGGCTCACCACGAACAAGCAGGTAAGGATGTTTCAGCTGACGTTAGCTGTGTGTTTATTTTGTTCTTATCTGGAGGCATATCTCAACAATATGAGGACAGATCTGGGAAAGGTGGGATGATTACTTTTGGTCAACTCTTTACACCTGATGTTGTTGTTTTGCTGCTCTTAGGTGTGGTGAGCCTAAGCTTTTACAGACTGAAAGTCTACTTATTTCAGACAAAAGATCAAAAACAGAATATGTATTTATATGACAATATGTTTATAGACAAACATTTACAAATAAACTACTTTATTTATAGTTGTTTTTTGACCAAGTGTTTGATTTCACTTGGTCAAATGGTTTTTCATATTGTTGATAAATGCCTGGTAGTATGTTTAATTGGTTGATAAATGCCTGGTAGTATGTTTAATTGGTTGATAAACACCTGGTAGTATGTTTAATTTGTTGATACATGCCTGGTAGTATGTTTAATTGGTTGATACACACCTGGTAGTATGTTTAATTTGTTGATTAATGCCTGGTAGTATGTTTAATTTGTTTATACATGCCTGGTAGTATGTTTAACTTGTTGATAAATGCCTGGTAGTATGTTTAATTGGCTGATAAATGCCTGGTAGAATGTTTCATTCATTTTACATCAACCTTAACAACTACAGAGTATTAGTGAGCAGCCCTTGTATGCGTATGTGTTTATTCTTTTCCAGGTGGAGGCTGGAAGTTTTATTGGTGATGGGGGAATAGTCAGGCATGTTTGTGCGGTGTCTCTGTCCTGCTCTTTGTTAGTCTGTCTGTGAGGGTGTTTGTGGATTCTTGTAGAGCTGCTGCTGTTGCTCTGTTGTTCGACTGCTCTTTCTCACCTGGAGAGCGACACTACAGGTGTTTATGATCCAACAAACCTCTACCAAAATAGGATTACCTCAGCATTTTGTTTTAGGTATAGAATCAATCCCATGGCTGAGTTTATTCTTGACAGCAGCCCTCATGATTTAAAAAAAAAAAAAAAAGTTTTTTAGAGAGCCTTCATGATAGAAAAACAGGATTTGTAGAGTAGAATAACCAGCGCATGACTTTATCCGAGTCTCCCCCTGCCTCCCTCCCTGGGAGCAGGCTGGTGGAGCAGCAGGGCTGTTGACTCATGGCAGTTGGAAGCTCTGACCAGGATGCACCCCGGGGTGTTTGCTGAGAAGACACCACAGCCCCGGGCTACGAACCGACACAGATTAGCTGCTGAAATACGGAACAAACTTCATGAAACCTGGAACTTGGATTCATAGCTAGAGAGAAGTGAACGTTTTCATAGGTTTAACCCTTGAATTGACTAAAACACTAGTGAGGTTTAATACTATATTGGCACTCAATCAAGCTACACCTGGGCTTGCCTCAGTTTTTGGAATTTCCCATAAATCATCCTGAAATAGTATTACTCCCTTGACATTAAGAAGGGAAAGGAGAATCCATACTTTTGGGGATTAAAAAAAACAACAGGTCAGAATGAAGATCATATTTATTAGTGACATTTGTCCTTTCATGCTCCTAATGTCTTAAAGTTAGGAGGGACAGTGTGAAATCAGCATGGAATATAGGTCAGAAAGTGATTTCTCTGTATGTAAATGACCTATATGAATGGATGTCTCCTAAGCAAATCACGTCATCGAATAAGACATTTAACACATACATTATATATACATATATATATATATATATATATAGAGAGAGAGAGAGAGAGAGAGAGAGAGAGAGAGAGAGAAATTCTAGTAAGGTTTTTATACATCACAAAATAATTTTTATTTCTTGGAATACCATTGTTCTGAATAAGACAATTTGAACAATTATGTTTTTTTATTTATTGATTGATTATGAGACAAAAGTGGACTGATTCAGCTGTGAACACTGTAATACAAGTGATATACAATGTTAGATTAAAAACATGAAATGAGGTTGACACACACTGTATCTGGTGAGCGAATTACAGCCTTCTAATGCCACATACCACGACAACACATGCTTCCACAGACTTCCTTTCAATTTCACGTTTTGGGGTGTGTGTGTGTGTGTGTTTCTCTTTCTTTCTCTCACTTTATAAATATATATATCTAATTGTGTGTGTGTTCATGCGTGTGTGTTAGATCTAGAGAGAGAGAGACAGAGATGCACCTGGGGGTCTGTAAATATTGAAATGGAAGGGCCTGAGGTTGCCAAGGTTACAACGAGCTCATTTGCATGAGCTGATCATTTCCATACTGGAAGTTTGGCCGTAGAGGGCTGGATTTCCATACTGTGGGGCTAGCAGCCTCGCTGCCCGCCACCAACTCCCAGCGCTCCAATTTGACATTCAAATGAAGGAAGATTACCTGACCTTGCATGGTGCTCATTGGAACTGTCTCAGTCTGTTTGTGGAGAGGAAGAGGTTAATTCGATCAATATCACTTTATTCGATGGCGAATGGGCGTTTTTACATTCATGATGTTCGGCTGTTTGTACTGTCTTGTCAAATTCTCCATCTCATAAACTTAAGTTATCAACAATTTCTTTGTCTTGCATACTATGCTCTTTGGAGATGTATTGTATCTCCAAGTAGCCTAACACAAACATTTTTTATTTCTTTGCAGACATTGAACAAAATGGCATTGACTTCACCAGACAAGTGAGTATAGCACATTGAATTTAACCAAATGTATCTCAACAAGTTAAATATTCATAAAAAAATAGAACAGACACCTCTTTGGTGAATTATATTTCCGTCTGAGCACAATTACAGTAAGCTACATGCTAACTCAAGCTTTTGCCATAATTGTGTGGCCACGTTGACTTAACTAAATCAATATTTGTTGTCAGTACTAAGGAACTCGCCGGAACATCTCTGTCTTGGGGCAATGTAGTAGCCTACATGTATAGATCACTTCACGTGTTACAACATCAAAGCTTCATTTAGTCAACCAGGTTTAAGTGTGTGCCTGAGTGTGTGTGTGTGTGTGTGTGTGTGTGTGTGTGTGTGTGTGTGTGTGTGTGTGTGTGTGTGTGTGTGTGTGCCTCCCTCAGGTCAAATTAGCTGTTTTCCATCAGTGTTTAAGCTATTCAGATTACTGCTCTAATACTGTCCTGTGATCGGCATGATGGGAGGTTGTGTTTTATGGCTGTAGTCCTGGGGGCTGCAGGAGCTGCCCCAGGCAGTGAGAGCACATTTGCATATTACCCAAGGGGAGTCTGGGAGTGGGTATCACTGTTTCTATCTTGTTTGACAAGTCCTGCAGCCTAAACTAACACACATACTCACATGCACACACACATACACACACGCACACACACACACACACACACGCACACACATACACGCACACACATACACGCACACACACACACACACACACACACACACACACGCACACACACACACACACACACACATTATCTAAAACAACACAGGTGAATGTCAGCCTGGGTGGTTCCAAAGACCTAGACAGAATTACATGCCGTTTCCATGGAAACAAGACTGTTTACATACTGTAGTCAGCCATCTTTTACCCAAGTAATCATGTTCAAGTAGGAAGACAAAACGTATATTTTGTGTGTTTCACGGCCAGATCAAGACAGAGGACATCAACGACTCTCCCCACTCTGTCACATCGCTCAAGACATGTCACCTGTCACAAGGCTCCCCAGTGCATGGTGGTCAGCTGACTGGGGTAGGACACCGTCTCCATAGATACTGACCAGTCCTGCCACAGGGCAGAATACCCACCTGGCACTGCACCAGAAGATGATTCCTGTTATGATAGTCTAACTATTCGTGTGTGTGTGTGTGTGTGTGTGTGTGTGTGTATGTGTGTGTATGCGTGCGTGTGTGTGTGTGTGTCTAGCCTCCTCAGACAGGAACAGTGCTGTGTGTGGTAGTGAAACCTTGTCTGTTCTTCACAGGAGCTGCCATCCCTCCACACCATGCAGCAGCTGGTCCTGATGCCCGGAGCTCACCTGTCCTCCCCTTCCTCCTTCCTGCTCTCCCAGACACAGACCAGCCACCAAGGTGAACCCTTCATGAGGAATACCAGCCGCTAACCGCACGGTGCACACGGCCCCAACCAACACCAACCAACTCCAAACGCCCCAACATTCTAAAGTTGGCAGTTGATAGAATGTTGGAAGTTTAAAATTCAGCTGCAGAATCCCATCCAACCGACACCAACAGTCACCAACAAACATGGCACACGGATCCAACATGGGGGTTGGTTTGCGTTGGTTGACGTTGGTCGGGTCAGTGGGCAGACACCGAAGTTGGAACGTCGAAAGCAAAAACGTTTGCCTTATATCCTTGAAGATATGGATCAGTCTTCATCACGAGCATTTTGAGGGATATAAAATGAGGGATAAGAAATGTATTCTAAACACATTTATGGAACGGCACTCTTCAGAAGTTCCTGATTTCAGAGTGGTTTTAACATTAGTTTGTGTTCAGCGCTTCTGCAGCAGAACCTGCTGTCCCTGCCTACCCAGACCCAGTCGGGCCTACTACAGCACCAGCCTGGATTAGCCCTCACACCCCAGGTAAACATCACCCTGAGGGGGCATGCTCACAGCACTGCTCCCCTCCACGCACTACCACAATATCACTCATACAGTCTCTCTATCTCTGAGAGGGAATACAAAAGACCAAATGTATCTACAGGTATGTGTGAAAGCATGGGATTTCTTTGTCGTGTTTGACGTTTATTTTGGCGATAATTCAACTCCAATCAATCTAAAATAGTCTGGGTGCGATAGGACGCTAAGCAGCTAGTAGTTCCAACCTCTCGGTTTCCGAAGTGTCCGCCCGCCTCCACACCGTTGCGTTCTCCCGTTGTCTTCCTCTGTCCAGGCCATGAGTCGGTCAGGCCTGTCCATGGAGGGACATCTGGACATGTCCCTCCTGCAGGTCCCCAAACACATGGGAGGCGCCCAGCAGGAGGAGCCCAGTGACCTGGAGGAGCTGGAGCAGTTCGCCAAGGCCTTCAAACAGAGACGCATCAAACTGGGCTTCACTCAGGTACCTGCTGGACACCGACGCTGGTCACTGACGGCCCCTCACACCTCAATACATTATTATTCTGTTTTTTATTTTTGATATATGTGATTTGAGGATACTGGATACAGGGTTTTGTTTATGTCTGTTAAAGTGTGTGTGTGTGTGTGTGTGTGTGTGTGTGTGTGTGTGTGTGTGTGTGTGTGTGTGTGTGTGTGTGTGTGTGTGTGTGTGTAGGGGGATGTAGGCCTGGCTATGGGAAAGCTGTACGGTAACGACTTCAGCCAGACCACCATCTCGCGTTTCGAGGCCCTCAACCTGAGCTTCAAGAACATGTGCAAGTTGAAGCCGCTCCTGGAGAAATGGTTGAGTGACGCAGGTACGGTTCTGGACTACTGACCCTCATCACGCCTGTAAAGTAGTCTCCTCTTCACCTCTGTTCATACTGTATTACACAGTGATGAGGGGCGGCTGTAGCTCAGTTGGTAGAGCGGGTCGTTCAATGATCGAAGGGTCAGTGGTTTGAATCCCAGCTCCGACTGTCCACATGTCGAAGTGTCCTTGAGCAAGACACCTAACCCCAAATTGCTCCCAATGAGCAGGTTAGCACCTTGCATGGCAGCTACCGCCATTGGTAGCTGCATGTGTGAATGTGTGTGTGAATGGGTGAATGAGAGGCCATTGTAAAGCGCTTTGAGTGCCACTAAGGTGAAAAAGCGCTATATAAGTGCAGTCCATTTACCATTTTACCATTTACACCTTTACAATGCATTTATTACAAATCTTCTTGAGATTACTCTGTTAGCCTAAGCTTTTATTTGTATTACGTGCCATTGCGTGAGGTGCTTTATGTCTTTCTGTGCCTTGAATGGATGTTTATTATTTTAATTTTTCTGACTGGCAGCTACATTGTACACCCCGTTACCTTCTTAATCCTCTTGGTTCCTTGAGGAACATGAGGTTGTGACTATCTGCTTCCATCTGGTCCTGTCCTGAGCAGCATGTTGTGCCTCGCCCCAGGTTTGGGTAGACATCTTTAGTTCAGAGGTCAAAGTTCTTCGCCAGGTTGTTTTTGGCCTCCCTTGTTTCCTTGTTTTCAAATGGATGGTAAAACATCTTTATCAATGTGATGATCTTTGGAGGAACTCGTAGGATTGCACGATCCTCCACAGGGTGTCACTGTGTAAGCTGTCTAAAGCATTGATGTACAGTGAGTTGGTCAGTGCCCCCTCTTCCTTTAACCCTTTGAGTACTGTAAGTACAGTGCCAACATTCTGAATATTAATTGGATTTTCCCTCTATTACTAGAAAGGGCAGTTTCTCAGCTTCCAGGAAGTGTTGGAATGTTAGAATTTGTTAGATTTTTTTAGATATTTTTAAAATATTATTTTAAAAAAACACAAAAAACAACAACATATTTTCGATATTTGTGAAATTTTGCCAGTGACGCGATCGTACAGTATTCAAAGGGTCAAGCTTGCCTGCTCCTGCCTCAGTTTGGTGTCAATCGCTGGGTCAATTCTGCCCAGCAGGATTCTGCACAAGATGGTCTAGATAGCAATGTCATGCCTCTCCAGTTGTTGATGTTTTGCAGATTATATACAACCCTCACTTCACCTCTCATTGCTGCCCCTTCTGCTTTGCAGGCTAGCATGCCAACACAGGCCCTTTTGTCATTCCTTGCACTCTGTTTGACCTCCTTAACCTTGGTCTTATGGGCTTCTTGGACCTGATTCTGGAGCCTCAGTGACTTGGTGTTCAGAATCTCAAGTTGTTTTCTTTGTTCTATTTTCTGCCAAGTTCCCAGGTGTCGGCCACTCCTGGTTCTTCTTTTCTGTGTAGCCCGGGATCTTAGTACCGTAGTTGTCTCAACATCGGTGTTCTAGATGGTTCCCCGTTTGGTGTGGATATCAGGGTTCTCATTGGTTGAGTCAGCCAGTAGCACCAGCTCTCAGCTCTAACACAAACTCTTTGTTGATGTTTTGTTGTCTCTTTCGTTGACCCTGCTACAGGGCCCGTGGTAATTGTAGCATTTGTCATAGTTTCCGTCATAGTTTGTCATAGTTGTCTTTTTCCGGGGTGGAGTTGTTGGCCCCATGCCCAACCCCCAACCTGGAGGACCAGGTGTTGCTTTTCACCTGGCCTCTACCCTGGCCTCTACCCTGGCCTCTACTCTGAAACCTGCCCGGCTTGGTTGAACCTTCTGGGGGTTGCCCCCCCTCCGCCAGTATAGCCTTCACGGTCACAGAAGCACACAAGCCTTCCCACCACAACATGGTAGCAACACGGGGGAAGACGCCATTAACGCCCTTTTATGGTCGTTCCTCCGGTAGAGAATTCCCCGTCCGACCCCATGAGCAGCTCGTCCAGCCTGCCTCCCCTGCTGGAGGGATACGGACGCAAGAGGAAAAAGAGGACGAGTATCGAGACCAACATCAAGCTCACGCTGGAGAAACGCTTCATGGACGTGAGTCTGAGACGCCGCCTCAATTCATTTTCAATTCAATTCAAAACTTTATTGGTATGGGGAACATACATTTACATTGCCAAAGCAAGGGTGTTTATCGTGTTAAGCAAGTGTTAATTGATTAACACGATAAAGTGTTTTTTTGATAACAACATCGATTAGCATAAAGTGTTAATCGATGTTGTTATCATGACAATGTAAGTAAGTAAGTAAAACTTTATTTATATAGCACTTTTCACAGCACAGAGTCACAAAGTGCTTCGCAGGTCAAAAAAGACAGTCGGAAAACTGAGTAAAACTACACAAAAAGACAGTAAAATACAAAGAAAAATGGGAATGATTTTCAGAACCCCAAGCCCAACTCGGAGGAGATCACTCTGATCTCAGACCAGCTGGCCATGGAAAAGGAGGTGGTCCGCGTCTGGTTCTGTAACCGCAGACAGAAGGAGAAGAGGATCTACTGCCCCGTGTCCAGTTCACCCATGAAGTCTCACAACTTCAACCCGAGAATGGTGAGCCGCGCGACTGACCGGCCGTTTCCGTCAGACGGACTTCCGCTGACACTATCAAAGCCTACGTTGAAGTCGTGTCTACTCCCAGATAGCAAGCGGATGTGTAATGATTCTGGGCCATATATGGGCCGGAACTAAGCCACAAGGGCCAGATCTGGCCTGTATATGGCCCAGATCCACTTGCTATCGGAGCTTTGTTTATGGTAACTTTATCAGTAAAGTTCAAATGATGAGATTGATTTATTTCAGAGTTAGTTATACATGGAGATTTTGTGGGAAACTGCAATGTGCTTTTCCTCATGAGCCGTCATTTCTGGTTTTGTTTCAGGCCTCCACATCCAGGTCCTACAGCCCGCTGGCCTCAGGAGGAGGTACGAATCACGCTGACAATACTTTACTTTTCCTTTATTGAGTTTATTTGAGCAGGGACTTTGAGCAGGGACAGTGCATACCAATCCACCGTGATAGACATGATTTTTGATTTTTGATTTAGCCTTTATTTAACCAGGAAAGGTCCCATTGAGATTAAAAATCTCTTTTTCAAGAGAGACCTGGCCAAGACGGGCAGCAGTGCAATCCAAACACAGAGTAACAGACGAAAAATACAACAGAAAACTTAGAGATGCAACAGTAATACAATTTACACATGTGACTTGGTGATTTGGCTATATGGCAATACGCTAGTTAAAGATGAAACATAAACATGAAGCATGAATAAAACTGTAAATATGCCAGCATTAACAGGGTTGCTAATCTTCAGCTGCAGTCCCTGGGCTAGATGTTAAAGCCTGGTAAAATACATAATATAGAAAGACATTTGGAACGTATATCATGAAAATAGCAAATAATACAAATATATGACATGCAAAGATTATAACATGACACAGCAACAAGCACAGAATCAGAATCGATAAAACTGATTCTGACTGAACACAGAAAAACGCACAATTCTATCTCTCTCACATTTGCAGCGGAGAACATTCCAGACATGTCTGTCCACAGTTGGAGGTCAGTGTGAGATGTTCCTCTGATGTTCTTCTGTGTTCCAGTGTCGTCCAGTTCCTCGCCCGGTAGCCCCGGTCGCGGGCCCTCGCCAGGTGCTCTGTCCTCGGGCTCCGTCGCCTTGACCTCCCAGGTCAACCAGTCCTACAGCACCGCTGGGTACGGGACCACACACACACACACACACACACACACACACACACTCACACACACTCACTCACACACACACACACCGACAAGTTAGACTCACGAGTCAGTCTCTAAATGTTATTCTCAACTAGAGACTGAAGACATTCGTCCAGGTTTGAGTCAGTCTCTGACTGAAGACATTCGTCCTGGTTTGAGTCAGTCTCTGACTGAAGACATTCGTCCAGGTTTGAGTCAGTCTCTGACTGAAGACATTCGTCCTGGTTTGAGTCAGTCTCTGACTGAAGACATTCGTCCTGGTTTGAGTCAGTCTCTGACTGAAGACATTCGTCCAGGTTTGAGTCAGTCTCTGACTGAAGACATTTGTCCTGGTTTGAGTCAGTCTCTGACTGAAGACATTCGTCCAGGTTTGAGTCAGTCTCTGACTGAAGACATTCGTCCAGGTTTGAGTCAGTCTCTGACTGAAGACATTCGTCCAGGTTTGAGTCAGTCTCTGACTGAAGACATTCGTCCTGGTTTGAGTCAGTCTCTGACTGAAGACATTCGTCCAGGTTTGAGTCAGTCTCTGATTGAAGACATTCGTCCAGGTTTGAGTCAGTCTCTGACTGAAGACATTCGTCCAGGTTTGAGTCAGTCTCTAAGACGTTCGTCCAGGTTCGAGTCAGTCTCTGATTGAAGACATTAGTCCAGGTTTGAGTCAGTCTCTAAGACGTTCGTCCAGGTTTGAGTCAGTCTCTAAGACGTTCGTCCAGGTTTGAGTCAGTCTCTAAACGCTGCACTCAACTAGAGACTGAAGACATTCATCCAGGTTTCATTGCTAAAAGTGGGTGGAAACAATTTGAGAGATTGAAAAAAACCTGCATTGCAGAACCAATCCAACGTCATCTGGGCGGTCCTTCCTAATGGGGCGGTGAATGTTTTGACTCTCCACTCCAGGTTATTTGTGTTAAGGCTGGTCCTTCACCCTATTGGAGATGTAGGCAGTGGTTCTGATTGGTCGCGTCGGTTTTCGGCGCTGTTCCAGCGAACGACTTTCAACGGAGACGTCTCCAGACGTTCGTAGGCGGAGATCTCCAGAGTCTGGCATGGAGAGACACATCGGCTGAATACTGTCATGGCAACAGGGTGTGAGAGAGAGAGTCAACATGTTGTGTTTTAATTTCAGATCATGGTACCGCACATGGAACCCAGCGCCCTACCATCACTGAGGGATACTCCCTCTGGACACTGAAAGAAACGACTACCGATGACAACAGGGGTTCCAGCCATGTTTAGAAAGTCTCCGAGCCTCGGCGGTCATCGCTGAGGTGGACCTGCCGTGAGATTCGGACCTTCTTCTATGCAATCTCAGAAGTGCACTCTGAAAAAAGATCTACATGCCCACTTTTTTTTTTCTTTTTTCTTTACAAGCAAATGAACCACAGCCATACTACTATAAACACTCAGAAATATGCCTCTAAATTTGTCATTGCAGGTGAACTGAATTGAGCTCCATAGGTTTACAGTGTGACTAATTTTGACATTGACCTTGTTGTTTATCAAGATTTAACATGTGAAGAAACTGTATGAAGGTGTACATATTATGTCAGACATTGACCGTAGATGATGTCCATTGATTGTATTGTATTGTGTTTTTATATTTGTTGAAATTGTGTTACTTGGTAAAATTTGTAAAAGCGGGGGTTAACTTTTAGAAAAATAAATAAATAAAGATGTCAAAAGATCAATGTGTGTGATATCATTACTACCCGATGGATACATTGTATCATGATGATTGTTGCAATATTGGAATGTTCAATGTAACACATTTTTTGGAACGTTGGTAACAATTTGGCACGTGAGGGCCTTTTCTCTCCAGCAGAGGGCGCTGTGCTCAGTAACATGGAAGATTGGATAGAGAGCAAACTACTGTACCATGACCACAACATGCTGATGGGCTGAGCAGGCACCATAAACTACAACTGAAAGATATTTTATGCGTCATATTAAATGACAGAAAGAGAAGTAGGCTAAATAAGCATTCCTAATGCACAGCCTACTCCTCCATGTAAACATCCATATATACAGTATGTAGGTATATGTATTGTATACTCTGTATCTTGTATCTTGACACTTTTTTTTTTACCTATATTGCTTAGTGTTTGCCCAATCTAGGAGCTAACAGAAGAACATTTCACTGCTCGTTGTAGTGTGTGTATGATGTATGTGCCAAATAAAGATGACTGACTTTTTCTTTGACCAACAGGCTGATGTCAATGACCATAGAAGCAGCTATACTTATTACTAATAACCTTTGTTGCTTGCCACCATATAATTGTACATATTTTCATATAGGTCGCACATTGACTTGATTAGAGTTCTATGACAAAGGCGTGATCAGACCTGGAGTCATTTACCTCCACCAATCCCAGGGCGCTAGCACAGGCCTGTCCCAGATTAGAGCTAATCTGGATGTAGGTTAAACCTGCTTCATCTGCCTACTTCCCAGCCCCAGAGTTCATTAACCTGAGGTCCTGGAGGGGATAGGAGATACCTACCACTAACTGACCTCACAGTCTTCCCTAAAGAGGCACTTTACTCCTAATTAATCACTTTTTATGTTTTCCCTATCCCTTGTGTATATGATGCACACATTTAATTATTTGGTGTTTGAGAACTTGATAGATAGGCCTGTATGTTTTTGTAACCCTCCAAAAATGGATTAATGTAGTATTAGCTCATTTTCTTGTCATTTGAACATCACACCAATGTTCATCAATTCAATGGTCACCTTGAACTGAATCACAAAGACAGCGTTTTTCACCTCGATGTACACTCTGACTTCCAAAGTGATTTCTCTGATGGTGTGGAGGCATGTGACTACGCATGGGTCGTTTTCCTTGTGAAATATACCAGACAGAGCCTTCCTAGTCTCTGTCTGTCGTCGGCGTGGTCTACAGGACAGCCAGGCCACCCGGAGCAAAGAGACATAATCCCATAAGAGGCTAAAGCAGGCAGAGGTCCAGAGGAAGGGGGGAGGTAGGGCTGAAATTGACCGTAGTAGCCTGGACATTTACGGTTATAACAGAAAAGCAAACGTGTAGCCGTTTCAAAAGGGCCCAGTCCGTCTTTTTGGAATGTTCTTTGTTTTTTTTTGAAAGGTCAATGCAACAACAGCAATGGACGCGTATTAGGAAGGAGTCTTCTCGTCGGAGATGATCTGGATTCATCACTAGGATGGACAGGAGGAGAGAAAGATAAGGTAAAGTGCTGCATACTTCACTTGTTTGCTGGTGTTACTACAGAAAGCTACGTACATAAGACAAAAAAGCTACATAAGACAAAAGTCTGTTAGGTACAGTAGTGAATCGGATATTTTATTTAGCCTAGGCTACATGAAAAAGGTTGAGATTATCCTTTGAACTTTAATTAAAAGCAGGGTTGTTTTGGCATAGCTGATGACCTTTGCTTGAACCTTTTCATAGTGGAAGAAATCTACACGGTAACGCTTTCTAAGCCAGAGGTGTGAAATTCTAAAAGGTCCACTTGCCCTACAATGATTTGAATCCAGGCATATTAACACATATCAACATTTTGATATGTGCTAAGAATTCAGTTCAAAGTATGAATAAATACGAATTACTACTGTATATATATATATATATATATATATTTATATTACTTTCAGCAGCCGTGTGTTAAAGTGGGTCTAATCCCGTTTCTTCCCCCTGCAGAGGAACCATGCTGATTGTGGAGGTGGCGTGCAGCCTGATTGGCTGGGCGTGTCTTTACGGCGTGCTGTGCGGCCTGAACGGCGAGCGTGGGCAGGAGTGGAACTGTCGCCTGGTGACGCTGATCCACGGGGTCATCATCGTGGGCGTGACGGCCTACATAGGCTTCATAGACGGGCCCTGGCCCTTCACTCATCCAGGTGAGCTTTCCGGATCTGGGCCATATATGGGCCGGAACTAAGCCACAAGGGCCAGATCTGGCCTGTATATGGCCCTGATCGGATTGCTGTCTGGGTTGGTGCCACGAAGTAAAGGATGCAAGTTTTTATATATCGTGGCGATCATGAGAACGGCAGGAGGCAGCAGTCAGAATCTTCCTGTATTGGGGTTTATTGCACACAACACAGATTTTTCTCAGGGATGACACACAACACAGATTTTTCTCAGGGATGACACACAACATACAAACTTCTCAGGGATTACACACAACATACAGACTTCTCAGGGATGACACACGACATACAGACTTCTAAGGGATGACACACAACACAGATTTTTCTCAGGGATGACACAAGACATACAGACCTCTCAGGGATGACACATGACATACAGACTTTTCTCAGGGATGACACACAACATACAGACTTCTCAGGGATGACACACAAGGGTAGGAAGAGCGACCTTTATGCACAGGCCACGCCCCCTGGCTGTACCACCAATCACGACCCCCGTCCTTGCCAGTTCGCTACACTTTTTGCTGCAGGCTTCCAAAGACATATTACCAAATGTGCCTACCGGGCCCCGGCCCAGGGGCCCAAGAGCTCAGGGGGCCTTTTGCATTTCTTGTTGCATATTCAAATGGCTTAGTCATTCATGTCAATAACAGAGCCCCAAGAATCCTGCAGACAAACTGAAGCAATAGTCTAAATATTCACTTTGAAGATCACAAGAAAGAAACCATCATGATACTTTAGTTAGTGAGTGAGTGAGTTAGTTAGTTAGTTAGTTAGTTAGTTAGTTAGTTAGTTAGTTAGTGTGTGTGTGTGTGTGTGTGTGTGTGATTGTAGGACACTATAGCAAAATAGATTTGTTTGTTAAATTAAAGGCAAAGTGAAGCAAAGTGTATCTAGCGAATCTACTCTCTCTGACCTCCCTTGCCCGTGCTCGAACCCCAGGCACGGAGAACACGCCCCTCCAGATCCGGGCCCTGGTGCTCACCCTGGGCTACTTCCTGTTCGACATGGGCTGGTGCGTGTGCCATCACTCCGAGGGCCCGGTCATGCTGGCGCACCACACCATGAGCATCCTGGGCATCGTGCTGGCGCTGGCCCTGGGCGAGTCCGGCATCGAGACGTGCGCCGTCATCTTCGGCAGCGAGATCACCAACCCCCTCCTCCAGGCGCGCTGGTTCCTCCGGCGGACGGGGCGCTACGACGGCCTCCTGGGCGACGCCGTGGACCTGCTCTTCATCCTGCTGTTCGCCGTGGTGCGCGTGGGCGTGGGCACCGTGATGCTGTACTGCGAGCTGACCTCCCCCAGACCCTCGCTAGTGGTGAAGGGGGGCGGCCTGGCCATGTACGCGCTGGCCTGGGTCTTCATGGTGGACATCGCCAGGTTCGCCTGCAAGAAAAGCCGGGCGAAGTATAAAAAGTGGCACGAGAGGTGCAAGCAGGGGGAGTCGAACGGACAGGAAGTGCACGGGCACGCTGGGAAGACCGAGTGAAGACCCAGGATGGAGTCGGTATACCGTAGTGGACACCCAATGGCCGAACCTCTGTGTGTAGAGCTTTGATGCTGCTTTGACGTTAAGACCGGCGTTGGTCTGACTGGAACCTTTTTTGCGTAAAATGCAGCGTCGTCTCGTTTCTCAAGTGATGGGATTCCAACTCGGCGTATCTTCAGGACGCACTGCAGCGGCCATGATTGTAGTCCTGATGAGGATTGAATGCAGACTGTCTTTTTATTGCTAAACTATAGGAGTGCACCGATATGAACATTTTGGCCGATACCGATAATAGATATTAACATTGCTGTTATGGCTGATAACCGATGTTTACCAATGTTGATATGTTCTGTATAAAACCAAGTTTCTATGATTATCAAATGTTATACATAATGAAAAACACATGGAAACACTGTCTCTATTTCCTAAACATTTGGAAAAGCCGATAAATCATAGATTTACCACATTGTTTCCTCTCAAAAACAACACACACAACAGCAGCTAGACAAAAATAATTATCGTCTGTTCACATCGGCCCTGTTTTGCACATCGGACCGATACCAATAAAAAAATGACTAACATCGGCCGATACCGATATGATTGCCGATATATTGTGCATCCCTACTAAACTACATCTTATATGAATCCAGGACACTAGGAGAGGAGGTAGAGTACCTCAACCACAGTAATGACCACTGTAAGTTCTCAACGTTGTGGTTCTCTTGACCCTAGAACCATAATCCCGCACCACAGTTTACACTGAAGGATCTAGCTAGCTCAGCAAACCGTCAAAACTAAGCTCTTTGCCGAAGAACCAATGTCAACCTTTAACCTGTGTATCAACTTAACGCCATACAAAGTTATCGTGCAAATATTAAATTGTTGCTTGATTCTAAGTGCACCATGTTCTTATCGCATCATTTGCAAATCTGTTGAGCTCTATTAAATCCACAGACTTCTTTAGGAAACCAGTGAGCATCTTTTATCTGAACTGATGAACCAGGCGCAGCCTTTGTTGAGACTCACAGAGAAGTGCAGAGTTGACTGTCATTTCTCCTTTTGGTCAACAGGTGGCGTATTAACCCCACGCCTTTTTACCCTGTCCCTGCCTCCTGACTGTCAGTGTGTGTGTGTGTGTGTGTGTGCGTGTACGTGTACGTGTGGGTGAATAGGTTCACGTTTGTTTTGATATCCACAGCAACAGTATATGTTTCCATGGCAGAGTGCAGCGGTATACTCTCTGGCAGCCATGATGGGTGAGCGTGAGGAATGCTCCTCCAGCTCATTATGA
>NC_140234.1:56279553-56292053 GCF_949987555.1 Borostomias antarcticus | reverse complement strand
TCTTCTTTTTTGCAAAGAAATGTATTGTTCAAGCTGTTTTTCTATCAGTATTAGACGATGGCGACATTATCTATAGACATGCTTCCGTGACAACCGTTAAACCCTTGGATTCTGTCTACCACGCCACCCTAAGATTTATTACGGGTGATAGTTATGACACTCAACACTGTGTTCTTAATCATAAGGTGGGCTGGCCATGTCTTTCTCTAAGGCGTAACTATCACTGGTATTTGTTTATTTTCAAAGCCATTATTAGTAAACTTCCACCATACATCTCGTCTCTGTTGGACTGGAGCCTTGGCACCTACCAGATCCGATCTAACGATGGGCTTGTTCTCAGGGTTCCTCAAGTGCATTCTGAGCTTGGATTCTGGATTCTGAACTCAATCAATCAATCAATCAAAGCTTTATTTGTATAGCGCATTTCATACCCAGAGGCAACACAATGCGCTTGAACTGAACTGCACTTGTGAGTTCTGGCAAGTAGTAGTACATTGGCTTTTCCTACGTTAAATGCAATTATTGTTAGTCGCTTTGGATAAAAGCGTCTGCTAAATGACTGTAATGTAATGTAACTTGAAAGGGCTGCTTTTTCCCATGATGCTCCTTATACTTGGAATACCTCACAACAGACTCTAAAGCTTGAGGTCCTTCCTCCAGTCAGAGTTTAAATCCATGGCTCTAGACCTATGTACTTCAACCTGTAACTGTTTTTAATTATCATTATTATTATTATTATTATTATTATCATTATTATTATTATTATTATTATTATTATTATTGTATTGTGCGTTTGTTTTCTTGATTTGTATCTCTGTGTGAACTTGTCATCACTGTAAATGAGGGAAACCTCTGTGCTTCACAAGTATAAATAAAGGTTTGAAATGAAGTTAAATGTATGGCTGTAATAAGTGTGAATATTGCAACGTGTTAAGACAAACATCTTGTGTATGTGAACGTTCAGGATAATATGAACATCTTCATCTCTCTACAGCCATAATTCAGTAACTGAACTCACGAGGCATGTAATCCGGCACCTGGCACGGGTTCCAATTCAACATTCTCCATGGGGTATAACCAGCCCTGACAGAGAGTCTGCTGCAAGATGCCACGGCTGCAGAGGACAGCTCCGTGTGAGCAGGGAGGAGGGGGAGGAGGAGGAGGAGGAGGAGGGGGACGAGGAGGAGGAGGAGGAGGGGGAGGAGGAGGAGGAGGAGGAGGAGGAGGGAGGGAGGGGAGGAAGAGGAGTCGTGCGTCTGATCCCTGAGTGACGGCGGGGAGATCCTGGAGGAGACGGGTCACCCCTCGAACCACCCCGCTACCCCGGGACAGGGAGAGAGACCCTATCCAGGAGAGAGACCCAGAGAGAGACCAGCAGGGAGGCCCTTGTTCTGGGTGAGACGAGGGAGGGGGAGGAGGACAGGGGATCTTGGGAGTGCTGGGA
Organism: Borostomias antarcticus; assembly: GCF_949987555.1. Taxonomy (NCBI): domain Eukaryota; kingdom Metazoa; phylum Chordata; class Actinopteri; order Stomiiformes; family Stomiidae; genus Borostomias; species Borostomias antarcticus. Next base: position 56,290,609 of record NC_140234.1, on the reverse strand, counting down.
AATGGAGGGGCTTTTTCAGGGCTCGAGGCGGAGCGGGAAGGGGAGGAGAGAGGGGGAGGGGCCTGCAGGGGGGAGGGGGCAGGGGGCGTGCTGAGGAGGGGGCGTGGCCAGATGGCAGCGACAGAGCGCAGACTGGCCTGTCACTCACATCCAGGAATAGAAAAGCTCCCGCAAGCCGCCGCCCGACACTCTCAGTCCCGGGCCGCTCGCTCGCTTGCCGCAGTCAGGAATCTCTCCGCTGCGAAGGCAGCAGCAAACCAGCGCCAAGCGCCACCCGGCTATCACAACACACGGCCGGCTCCACCGGCATACCAGACGCACCGCCAGACGCCACGGAGCTCCGCGGGTCTACGACGCCGACACCGGGACCGGACCGCGGGAGGAACGTTAACCCGTACGGACCCTATACTAGGATACAGAACCGGACTAGAACCAGGTTCCGGATCCCCGTTCGGACCCCCCCCGCCGGCAGCCCCCCGGAGCAGAACCCCCCCGACCGCCCCCCCCCGACCCGGGTGACCAGCCCAGCATGACCGCCAGGCTGCACCGGTCCGATGGCGAGCTGGGACCAGGGCGCCACTTCCTCAGCAAACACCGCTGCCCCGAGGCCGACTACCTTGAGGTGTACGACTTGTACGAGCCGCCGCCGCCGTGCCCCTCCCCCTCCCCGGCCCCGCCCTCCGAGGACGACGACGACGCCGCCGCCTCCGTCTGGTCCGAGGAGGACCTCTCGCTCCACCTGCCCCCCTCCGCCCTCCTCCCCCTCCGCTCCCCGCCGGCGGATAGCCCCGCCCCCGGCGCCGCCAGCCCCGCCCTCGCCGCCGCACCCGCCCCCTGCTGCTCGGACACCGGGAGCTTCGAGTGCGTGGACGTGGCGCTCGAGCAGCGGGGGGGCGGTGGGAGGGGAGAGGAGCGCGGGAGGAAGACCGTCCCCAAGCGACAGATCGAGCTGAGGAGGAGGGAGCAACAGGAGGAGGAAGAGGAGGAGGAGGAGGAGGAGGCGTCATGTCCTCCTCGCCAGCGCAGGGAGACGTTCCTACGCCAGCACTCCACGCCCGCCTCCTTCCACCGGCGGTCACATGACCTCCCCGTGCCGAACGACGCCGCGCCACCCGAGCGGCGGCAGCGCCTGCAGAAGTCCCTCTCATTGGACGAGACCGCCTTCGCCCCCTGCAAGACCAAGATGGCGTCGTGCATCATCGCCAACGTGCTGTCCAAGAAGATGCAGATGGAGCTCACCCTCCGGGAGAGCGAGGCCCAGGAGAACGCCGCCGCAGCCGTCGTCGTCGCCGCCGCCCCCGCCGAGGCCCGCAACAACGCCAGGAACTCCCTCTACCACGGCTCACTGGCCCGCGGGCCCGGCGCCGCCGATAAGAACTACGCTACCCAGCGTGCACCGGGGCAGAGCGCGGCCCAGCAGCAGAAAAGCGGGGGCACCAGGACCCAGCGGAAGCCTCCGCTCAAGCAGGAGTGTGTGTCCGCGCCAGCGGGGTGTGAGTATCAGGGCACGGAGAGGAGGAGATCCGAAATAGCCAGCGAGGGAGAGAGGGAGGGAGAGAGGGAGGGAGAGAGGGAGGGAGAGAGAGAGGGGACGGAGAGACCCAGCCTCCAGCCGGGAGGAGGACAGACGTGGGTTAACCGGAGCCCCGGGGACAGACTATCCTGTGACTCAGCTAAAAACGCGCGCCCCGGCCGCGAGGGAGGGAGGGAGGAGGAGGTGAGAAGCAGCGGAGGAGAAGAGGAGGAGGAGGAGGAGGAGGAGGAGGGGGGGGAGGGGGAATGCCAGAGGGGCCAGAAGGGGGGCGGTAAACAACAGCGTCCTTCTCCTCCTGCGGCACAGCAGGGGGCGGACGCAGGGCGGGGCGGCAGAGACCGAGACGGCCAGGAGGGCGGCGCTACAGAGGGGAGGGAAGGGAGGGGGGGGGACCTGAGGTCCGCCCAGGGGGCTGCTGGGATATTTAAAGGCATGGCTCCTGTCCATATGGTGAGAGACATGAGGAGCCTGGTGAAGAACACTTATAACCTGTCCTTCCGGAACGCCCCCGCGGACGCCGGGATTGGCCGGGAGGACGTCAGCCCGCCGTCGCGGGACATTGCGGGCGTGAGGAAGGTGTCGCCGCCGGTCGCCAGGACACCGGTGGCGGAGCACGCCTCGCACTACAGGGGCTTCGTCAACAGGACCCCTCTGAACCAATCGCACGACAGGATTCCCAACGGCGGCTTCGCGAGCTCCGCCTCCCAGGTTCTACCCATGTCCCCCGGGAGGAGAGGGAGCCAGCCAATCGCGGGGCAGGGACAGGCCAGGTCGGCGGGCGACCCCCCCGCCCGACCCCCCAGGAGCGAGGAGGCCCCGCCTCCCCAGCAGAGCCAGTCCGGAAAGACAGCGACGACAACAACAACAACAACAACAGATAACAACAACAAACAAAGATCGCCGCCCCAGTCTTCCTCTCTGCCGGCTCACCTGTCTCCATCAGGACACACCCACCAATCCGAGTCTGCGCCGGGGGGCGTGGCCGACGCCGGCCAGGGCCAGGGGCTCGACCCGCCCCCTCGATCCCAGCCCCAGAGCGCCGTCTTGGGCTTCCCCGCTCCGGCCACGGCCGGCTGCATCCCCCAGACCTTCCTACCCTCCTATTTCTTCGCCCCGGGTCCCCTGGCCTACCAGGCCCTCCACGCCTCGGGCCCCCTGGGGTTCCACGCGCTCCAGACTCACCCGGGGAAGGTCAGCTACATCCAGGCTCCCGTCTGGCTCCAGCCCCCTCTTCCTCCAGACGGGTACAAAGGGTTCAGTTTCTCCCCTCCTCAGCCAACGGGGAGTGGGAAAGAAGAAGACGACGGAGCCAAAATGGCCGCCCCAGAGCCCCAGCAGCAGTTCGTATGCAGTGTAAAAGGCTACCCGACCGTGCACACAGAGCCCCGGCTACAGGGGAGGGGCTTCTCCGAGATGGCCGCCGCCCAACTTCATGGACACGCCCCTCGCCACCTGCTACTGGACCCGGAGAGTGGGCGGTGCTTCTATGTGGACACGCCCCCTCAGCCCCAACGCAAGATGCTGTTCGACCCGGAGACGTGTCAGTATGTTGAGGTCTACCTGCCCCAAAAGAACATGGCCGCCGCCGCCTCGGCTGTTACCGCCACCGCCGTGCCCATGACCTTCCCCTCCTACCCCTCCTTCCACTTCTCTGGCATGTTTGCCCCTCAGTGCCTGCCCTTCTCTGTCCTGCCCCAGCCCCAAGAGTTCCCCCACAATGCACCCTGAGACGACGCACCGTCCTCCTACTCATCCTCCCGCCCGTCCAATATGATCAGTCTACAACAGTCTTTCTGTCTCCAACAGTCTTTCTGTCTCCAACAGTCTTTTTCCATCTCCAACAGTCTTTCTGTGTCTCCAACGGTCTTTCTCAGTCTCCAACAGTCTTTCTGAGTCTCCAATAGTCTTTCTGAGTCTACAATAGTCTTTCTGAGTCTCCAATAGTCTTTCTGAGTACAATAGTCTTTCTCAGTCTCAAACAGTCTTTCTGAGTGTCCAACAACGGTCTTTCTCAGTCTACAATACTGCTGGTGTTCATCCTCTATCTTTATTAATGAGTGATTTTAGTTCATTGACATTTTTTTTTTTTTTCTACACAGAGTGAAATGTTTTATAAGAGTATTTATTTGCATCGCACATTTTTACCATGGCTGTTTGTACAATAACATCAATCAACATGTTAGTAGACATGTTAGACAACACACTAACTTAATATTGTTAGAACGTTAATCTCTTTATCAAAAGCACTTTTTGTTTTTCATTTACATGGTTTGTTTATTGTCACACTTCATAATGTAAACAACCATTCACAGTGAAAACAGTGATATTTGAATAAATTAAACATTTGTTTTAGATCATATTTTAGATCATATAAATATTAAGCATAATGTTACATTTGAGTTCAGATCATGACTAACTAGAAGCCAATTATATTACTTGTTTTTGTACACAATAAAAAATATAACAAATAAAACATTTTGTGGTTGCTTTAGTACATTCATCCAGTTGTAGGCTCGCTGTCTAAATACTGCATCATCCTAACTTCAAGGAAGAAGCAGAAATATGGCTGTAAAGATAAAAAGGAGACTAACTAAGCAATAAAGTGAGGAATTTGTTCACTTAAATAACATTCTAAACAGAGCAGACAGAGGGGAGCATTCCCATATATTTTGGGGTTGCCCCCGCATTGGAAGCTACGGGCAGGAATTGAAGAGATGCATGGATGAAATACTGAAGGTCGACCTCCCACTTCCATTTGATGGACTATACTTGGGTGAATTGGATGTAGGATTTAGAGGATTGGTGTAAAAAACAAATTTTAATTGCGAGTAAAAAAGCTATTAGCAGAAAATGGTTGAAGGAAGAGGTACCTACATTTGAGGACTGGGTTGAGGTGATCATGGTAAATATGTGATGGAGTAGCTGACTCTCTCTTCTAGACTGGAACTGGACAAATTTAAGAGAATTTGGGAGAATTGGATTGAATTTATATTGACAATTGAGCGCATAGATAGAAGAACCCCTTGGTTCAGCTACAGACTTTAAACATAACAGAAAGTTATGTTTAATGTTTTTCTGTTTCATTAATCTAAAAGATCTGTTGATTGTGTAGAGATGGATAAATGTGTAAATATATACATAATTATAAAATTGAGCTTGGGTAAAAGAGGTTGTGATGTGAATGGTTACGCTAAAAGGCTCTACAATCTGGCAACAAGTAGCTATTTTCTTTTATCATAGATACACATCCGTTTTGTTAAGTGTTTATTAAGTTGTAATTATTTATTTTGGATTATAAGGGATTTCATGTAACAACCATTTTGAACCCAACTACACAAAAAAGTTTTCTATGTTTCTATTTCCAGTAATGTTATGCTTTAGGTTTACAGAGTAGTGTAACCACCTGAAAAATACTTTAAAACACATTATTCATGTCATATGTCATTTGCATGTATAATGATGTTGGTTTATATTTTTTTTTAAAGAATTTTAAATATATATATACAGCTGTGTATAAAAGAAATATAAATGATGACATTTCACATCTGAGTCACTCAGCAGGATGCGCTGAGTCATAGGAGTGTAAAAGGCTCACAGGCTAGGCAGGTCAGGCTAGCAGGCTAGTGCAGGATAGACTGGCAGGCTAACAGGCTAGCATGCTAGGCTAGAGCAGGCCAGGATAACAGACTAGCAGGCAAGACTGGTAGGCTAACAGGCTAGCAGGCAAGACTGGCAGGCTAACAGGCTAGCCAGCTAACAGGCTAGCAGGCAAGGCTAGAGCAGGCCAGGCTAGCAGGCTAGGCTGGAAGGCTAACAGGCTAGCCGGCTAACAGGCTAGCAGGCTAAGCTTGTGCAGGCCAGACTAGCAGGCCAACAGTTTAGCTGTACAGGCTTGTTGGCTAGCAAGCTACCTATACCTAGTTGCAGGCTGTGCCTTCAGGCAGGCTTGGATAGCAAGATGACAGGCTACAGACAAGTTAGCAGAAAGCTGCGCCTGCACAGTGTGTCTGGGTATAGGCCAGACTAGCCTAGCAGGCTAACAGGCTAGCTATACCTTAGTGCAGATAACGCTAGCTGAGGTGTCTGCTCCAGCCACTGCCCCGCCCTCTGCCACCCTCCAGTCTCCGTCGCTGACCTCCACCTGGTCGCTGGGCCTGCGCCCCTGCTGCCCCCCCCGGGTGAACCCCTGGAAGGTGGGGCAGATGGGCAGGTAGCGCAGGCAGTTGACTCTCCGGACAGAGCCCATCCCCAGGGGGAAGTCGTAGGTACTCCAGGCCTCCTCCGCTCCTCCTCCTCCTTGCCCCGAGGCATGGCTGGGCTTCCAGTCCAACAGACCACGCTCCTTCCTGGTGCCTGGGCAAACACACACACACAAACACACACACACACACAGGGTCAAACAGACACATAAACACAAAGCCCAGAGGCTCACAAGGTCACACAGGTCAACATACAAACAACCAAACACACACACACCAAGGAGGTTAACACACACGTGACACAGTAAACAAACAGCAGTTGTCAGAGGCAACAGCTGCTTCTCAGTGAGAGATGGATGTTGGCCTTAGTGATGTGATAGACAAACACAAACAAACAGTCCGGGAGTGATAATTCCACCGCGATCAGCAGGGTTCAGTGTTCGTCTGCGTGCGTGGTGTGTGTGTGTGAGGGTCTGTGTGTGTGGTGTGTGAGGGTCTGTGTGTGTGGCGTATGAGGGTCTGTGTGTGTGGTGTGTGAGTCTGTGTGTGTGTGTGGTGTGTGAGGGTCTTTGTACGTGCAAAATGTATATGAGTGTGTGTGCCACATGTTTGTGTATCAGTGTGCATGTGTGTGTGTGTGTGTGTGTGTGTGTGTGTGTGTGTGTGTGTGTGAATATATGCGTGCATGCCTGCATTAGTGTTTGAGTTTGTGCGAGTGTGTGCGAGTGTGCGTCTGTGTGTGCGTGTGTGTGTGTGTGTGTGTGTGTGTGTGTGTGTGTGAATATATGCGTGCATGCCTGCATTAGTGTTTGAGTTTGTGCGAGTGTGTGCGAGTGTGCGTCTGTGTGTGTGTGTGTGTGTGTGTGTGTGTGTGTGTGTGTGTGTGTGTGTGAGTATATGCGTGCATGCCTGCATTAGTGTTTGAGTTTGTGCGAGTTTGTGCGAGTGTGCGTCTGTGTGTGCGTGTGTGTGTGTGTGTGTGTGTGTGTGTGTGTGTGTGTGTGTGTGTGTGAGTATGTGAGTAATGCCTCCATTAGTTTGAGTTTGTGCGAGTGTGTGTGTGTGTGTGTGTCTTTAAATTGGCCCATGTGTTAATTGGGCCAGTCATGCTGGTCACATAGCTGCCATACCAGGGATGGTGTTGTCGAGAGCGAACGCCAGGAACCCGCCCACAAACATCTCGGTGGTCAGGAGTACGGTGAGGATCTGGTCCAGCTCCAACACTCCTGCCGACAGCGAAGACGGTGTGATTGATCCCCCGATATCCCGGGAACGTGTCAAGCTGATTGACCGATTGTATTTGATACTGTAGTTTTGACATCCACGCTGTTTCTGTGTGAAAGTCTACGCTGGGTTAGCGCTGAGGGCCAGATGCTAGGTCTCAGACGGGCTTGTGTTACCTCAGGAGGCAGGGGTCGGTTTTCATGTCACTCAAACCTTATAGATATCGAATAGTTATACGTGTATAACCCAGGTCGAACCCAGGTCGAACACACGCGCACGCACACACACACACACACACACACACACACACACACACACAGACAGAGCTCTAACCTACTCTAACCCTGGACAAACCAAGTCACAACACACACGCACACACAAACACACACACACACACACACACAGAGCTCTAACCCAGGTCTAACCCAGTCTAACCCAGGTCTAACCCAGTTTAACCCAGACGTTGTGCTCCAATGTCCAGGCCTAGGCTTAGAGTTACTCTAACCCTAATCATAACTCAGTTTATCCCAGGTCTAACCCAGTCTAGCCCAGTTTAGCCCAGGTCTAACCCAGTCTAGTCCACCTGTGCGTATGCTGCCGGGGTGCTGGTCCAGGAAGCTGGGTAGCACGAGGCCGAAGAACATGGAGAAGCCGAGGACAAAGAGGTTCCTGGAGGAGTTCAGGTCCACGCTCTGCAGGTTAGACAGCCCCACGGCCGTGATCATACCTGACACACACACACACACACACACACACACAGTCAGGACACAAACTCTTACACACACGACACAGAACACGACAATACTGAACATACACAATACAGGTATGAGGTCGACCCCCCTGTCCAGCTGGTCTGGACTGCAGAGCCCCCCCCCCCACACACCCACACACACACACACACACTCACACACACACACTCAGAGGGAATGCAGCATATGCGGTTAGGATCTCACTCCTAAAATCATTGAGATTTTTTGACCAGAGTCGTTACGTGTTTGCTAAGGAGAGAGACGGGGTTACCAGGGAGCTTTCTGGGGTCGCATCGCCCCCTGGTGGTCGATCGACCACACTGCAGGATTTCTACCAGAGATTTTCTACCAAAGAACAGGAGAAGTTGCCCACTACCCATAATTCATGTTCCTTTGTGGTAACAATGGTGTGGAAACATGGAATTTTTAATTAATATGACACACTAACGTATGAGAATCCTATCCTAACATGTATAACAAGGATTAAACAAGCCAGGAAGCTCTTACAGCAGAAGTGTCCCTGAGTAGAATAGTCTATAGGCTACTATTACTGAAACACACAGCATGGAGTCAGTGTTCAAAACAAAAATGTATTGCCAATGAGAATAACAACTTTTAACAAGTAGCCTACCACTCGAGGTGAGCTCTACACTAGCCAATAGCCTGCTCATTGGGAGCAATTTGGGGTTCAGCGTGTCGCCCAAGGACACTTCGACACGTGGACAGGAGGAGGCGGGATTCGAACCACCGACAATCCGCTCTGCCTCCTGAGCCCCGTCCTCCCCCCCCCCTCTGACTCACCGAACAGGGTGCAGAACATGCCCCCCAGGATGGGGTCCGGGATGGAGGCGAAGAGGGCCGTGAACTTCCCCACCGTCCCCAGGATTAACATGAGGGCCGCTCCGTACTGGACCACCCGCCTGCTGCCCACCTGGGAGCAAGGGGGGGAGGGTGGGGGGGGGGGGGGGGCAAGGGGTCAGGGATGGGGGGGGGGGGGGGGGGGTGCGAGGCGTCAGAGATGGAGGGGGGTGGGGGGGGGTGAACAGAAAGAGAGAGAGAGGAGAGAGAGGGCGGGGAGGGGCGGAGGGGGAGAAAATGTCACTATTTATACCGAAGAGTGAATTTAATCATTTAAATTCTGATACATTTACATTTGATTTGATTTTTTCTGTGGATCAAAAGAAAGACACTAGCGTACAGAAACCATCACTGGAAAGATTGCGAGCTGAAGTGACCGTGACACAGCATGTCCACACCCCACTGTGTCACCAGATACCTAATCGCCCATGAACGTGTGGTTCACTTCACACAGAACTTCAGTTATTCATTAACGGTAAATATTAACAATTGTTTTCCACTGTGTCAAAAGGCCAGCGTGAGAGATGTTAACCAGGCGTTATCTGTGCTCTACTCAGAGAGGCCTGTCCTATGTTCCTCTATCTCTCTATCTCTCTCTCTCTCTCTTATCCTCCCCCTCTCTCTCTCTCTATCTCTCTCTCTTCTCCTCTCTCTCTCTCTCTCTCTCTCTCTCTCTTTCACACACTCTCTCTCTCTCTTCTCCTCTCTCTCTCTCTCTCTCTCTCTCTTCTCCTCTCTCTCTCTCTCTCCCTCTCTCTCTCTCTCTCTCTCTCTTCTCCTCTCTCTCTTCTCCTCTCTCTCTCTCTCTTCTCCTCTCTCTCTCTCTCTTTCTCCTCGCTCTCTCCCTCCCTCTATATCTCTCTCTCCTCCCCCTCTCTCTCTCTCTTCTCCTCTCTCTCTCTCCCTCCCTCTCTCTCTCTCTCTCTCTCTTCTCCTCTCTCTCTCCCTCCCTCTATATCTCTCTCTCCTCCCCCTCTCTCTCTCTCTCTCTCAGACACACAGGGCCTATCTCTGTACCAGGTCTAGAGTAGGGGGGGTCAGACAGACACACGGAACAGCAGAGAGGCTCCTGGTCATACGTGTGCTTGGCGTGTTGACAGCAGCTGTGAGGAGCTGGCTAAAGCACGGTCACACCTGAGGCAAAAGTCACAGCTCAATAACAGTTAGCAAATGTTGACTCAATTAGTTAGCAGAAAGACATATTATTAAAATTAATAATATTAAATATGAAAATATTAAATCGTTTTTAAATATTACATGTATATATTAATGATGCCCAGCACACCAATGTTGGGGCTGGAGCAAGAGGAAGGGGAGGAGCTACGTTACCTTGGTGATGCCCAGCACACCAATGTTAGGGCTGGAGCAAGAGGAAGGGGAGGAGCTACGTTACCTTGGTGATGCCCAGCACACCAATGTTGGGGCTGGAGCAAGAGGAAGGGGAGGAGCTACGTTACCTTGGTGATGCCCAGCACACCAATGTTGGGGCTGGAGCAAGAGGAAGGGGAGGAGCTACGTTACCTTGGTGATGCCCAGCACACCAATGTTGGGGCTGGAGGAGGTGGAGCCATTTCCTGTCCCCAGCAGTCCTGCGATGATGCAACACACCCCCTCTGTGAAGATGCCCCTGTGGCATCAACAGAACAGGACATCGTTTACCACAACAACACAACACAACTCTACACAACTCTACACAACACAACTCTACACAACACAACTCTACACAACACAACACAACTCTACACAACACAACACAACTCTACACAACACAACTCTACACAACACTACACAACTCTACACAACTCTACACAACACAACACAACTCTACACAACACTACACAACACTACACAACTCTACACAACATTACACAACTCTACACAACACAACACTACACAACTCTACACAACACAACTCTACACAACACTACACAAAGCAAAACGGCACAAGTTCTCACCACTCAACACAACACAGTTCCACTCTTGTATCCACTTAAAGAAGTGTCCTGTCTCCATGCCAACCTGCTGAAGGTAGTATTTCTATCAGACGTACCTGGAGGGTGTTCCAGAAAGAGGGTTGAGTGAAAACTGAAACCCTGACATTCGATTTGACCTCAGGGTTGAGTTTTAACTGAACCCACGTTCTGGAAACACTTCCTGGTCTACCTGTCTCACTCCCTGCTCACCATGGTAACAACGGGGTATGACACAGCCTAACACAGCCCAGCACAAGACTGAACACCGTGACATGACCCAACACACGACACAGCACGAGACTGAACACCGTGACCCGACTCAACACACAACACAGCACGAGACTGAACACCGTGACTTGTCTCATCACACAACACAACACAAGACTGAACACCGTGACCTGACTCAACATACGGCACAACACAAGACTGAACACCGTGACCCGACCCAACACACAACACTGTAACAAGACTGAACACCGTGACCCGACTCCACACACAACACAGCACGAGACTGAACAC
>NC_140234.1:56269553-56272053 GCF_949987555.1 Borostomias antarcticus | reverse complement strand
GAGAGAGAGACAGAGAGAGAGAGAGAGAGAGAGAGAGAGAGAGAGACAGAGAGAGAGAGAGAGAGACAGAGAGAGAGAGAGAGAGACAGAGATTGAGAAAGAGAGATAGAGAGAGAGATCATGGCCAAGGCCTATGAGGAGAGAGACCATGGAAGAAAGGGAAAGGAAGAGAGAGATGAGAGGAAGAGCAGTAGAAGAAGAAGACAGTACGATGAAACAGAATCCCAGAACAACGCTCAATATTCCTTTAACACCCGACCATCGACTGGTAGAATTCAAACTCCAGAGTGGCGGTGAGAACGACCCAATCACGCCACACCTGCCAATCACACCACCGCAAGGAAACCATAACAGTTTGACCGGCTGAAAGGCATTTTGGGATATGAGACGTGGACAGGGTCTCCGACAGCCGGACCGTCCGAGAGCAGCAGAACAGAAAGAGCTGAACACCTCACCATCGCTGAGACCGGGCCGGGCCCACCAAGCTCCACACACACACACACACACACACACACACACAGGACTAGGTCTAGGACTAGGAAGTCTGAAGCACCTGACAAGCATTTCAGTCTATTTCAACGTGTATACGGGAAGCAGGCCTTTATAGTGTGTGTGCGTGTGTGTGTGTGTGTGTGTGTGTGTGTGTGTGTGTGTGTGTGTGTGTGTGCACGTGAGAGAAAGAAATTGTTTACCTTGTGGTCCACCGACGTGTCCATGTGCTCCATCTGTCTCCGGTGAGTGAGTGTGTGTGTTTGAGTGAGAGTGTTTATGAGAGTGAGTGTGTGTGTGTGTGTGTGTGTGTGTGAGTGTGTTTATGAGAGTGAGTGAGTGAGTGAGTGAGTGAGTGAGTGAGTGAGTGAGTGAGTGAGTGAGTGAGTGAGTGAGTGAGTGAGTGAGTGAGTGAGTGAGTGAGTGAGTGAGTGAGTGAGTGAGTGAGTGAGTGAGTGAGTGAGTGAGCGAGCGAGTGTGTGTGTGTGTGTGTGTTTCAGTGATGGATGTTGGCCACTGGTCTCTTTCTTTGAACACACACACACACACACGTGTGACCTGGTTGCTTTGTTGGTGAGTAGGCTGCTTTATGGGGTTGGTAGGATTCAGATTACCACATAGTTAATGATCTGCCCCTCGGACGGACTTTACCCTCACCCCCCCCCCCCCCCCACACACACACACACACACACTACTGGGGACTCAGCAGGTCAGGAGAGCCTGGGGCAGGAGACCTACAGGGAGAGCAGCAGGAAGACTGGAGAGAGAGACAAGGAGATAGAAGACAAGGAGGAGAGGAGAGGAGAGGAGAGGAGAGGAGAGGAGAGGAGAGGAGAGGAGAGGAGAGGAGAGGAGAGGAGAGGAGAGGAGAGGAGAGGAGAGGAGAGGAGAGGAGAGGAGAGGAGAGGAGAGGAGAGGAGAGGAGAGGAGAGGAGAGGAGTCTCCCAGGAAACCCCAGTACAGGGGTCTGTTTACCAGTTATCACTCAGGATTTCACTATCCCAGAGCTCGCAGGGTTTTACCCCTCCCCGAGATTCAATGGGGTGGAATAAACTGGTGTGAGTATGAGTAGACTCGCCTAGTCTTTCTAACGGTCTCCTATCCCAAAGCCCTCCCTGCTTACAAATACCGCTTCTCCCCACTGTGACCTAAGAGTGGGATATCAGCCATTAATCACTTTGGTTAACGACCGCTCTACTCTTAGAGATATCAGTTGGTGTGGTTGCTAGGATAATGATTAACACCAATATTATTGGTGTAAGGGAGTGTTAAGATGTGTCTAGAGTCAACCGTTAAGAACCAGATAGTATAGCAGACATAAACTTAACTTTTTACAAAACACCGTACTAACCCTTTAAGTACCTCCCTAGTTAAGGGAGAGAAAAGTGACAGTACACTATTGCCTTTAGAATGTTCGTTGAATTTATTGAAAACTTGGATAATATTGTTTAATAGTCATGAGATGGTAGGCAAAAGCGCAATAATGGCAAAACGGCATAACAATCAAATAATATATCAGCATAGAAATGAATGCGTTCATAATTAAAGGTGTAAAAGGTGTAAATAGTCAGGGGTAAAAGTCCGAATAACAAGAGATCAATAGGTCAAAAGTAGTCAAATGTAGATACCCAAAAGAATAAACCTGTCAAACCGGTCATTAGGTTTTAACAATATCGGTTCAATATCCCGATAAGTAAACCATGGACATTACCGGATCAGTATACTCATCAGATAAGAAATCAGTAAAACCGTCAGATAGGAAATCAGTAAAACTGTCAGATAATCGATTGATTAGTCAGTAAGAAACCAGTAAAACCGTCAACTTAACAAATCAGAATAAGTGTCAAAACCGTGATGTAATAACCAGTAATAATCTGTCAGTACAACTGTCAGTCTAACTGCCAGTATATCTGTCGGTGCAACCTCCAGTACAGCGGTCACCATTAACCGCTAAAAGCAGTATCAGTAAAACAGTCTCAAAGAATAACCATCAAATAATGAGTCAGTAAAA
>NC_140234.1:56254553-56259553 GCF_949987555.1 Borostomias antarcticus | reverse complement strand
CAGAGCCACAGGGGATGTTAAAACAACCTGGTAAGAACGCTGTGTCTGCAGCATCTGATCCAGGATCAGACCACCCACCTCCAGCTCCTTGATCTTCTCGTTCGCCGACTTCTGCTTGTCCGTCAGCTGGGTGTCGATCTGCTCCTTGGACTGCAGGATGAACCTGGGGGAGAAAGGCGGGGGGGGGGGGGGGGGGGGCAGGGGGTCAGGTTCTGTTTAGGGATGCACCGATATGAACATTTTGGCCGATACCGATTACAGATATTAACATTGCTGTTATGGCCGATAACCGATATTTACCGATGTCGATATGTTCTGTATAAAACTAGGTTTCTATGATAATCAAATGTGATATATACTGAAAAACACATGGAAACACTGTCTCTATTACCAAAACATTTGGAAAAGCCGATAAATCATAGATTTACCACATTGTTTCATCTCAACAACTACACACACAACAGCAGCGAGACAGAAATAATTACTGTATCTGCTGTTCACATCGGACCGATACCGATATATTCAAAAATGACTAACATTGGCCGATACCGATATGATTGCCGATATATCGTGCATCCCTAGTTCTGTTCAATGTGAGTGTTGTACGGAAGAGCATTAGGGCCAACAACTGAGTTTATTATTTTTTATTTTTTATTTTATATTAATTCAGAATTTCTGACTTTAAAGTCAGAATTTCTGAGAAAAAAGTCAGAAATAACTTCTGAGATTAAAGTCAGAATTTCTGAGAAAAAAGTCAGAAATAACTTCTGAGATTAAAGTCAGAATTTCTGAGAAAAAAGTCAGAATTTCTGAGAAAAAAAACTCGGAATTTCTGAGAAAAAAGTCAGAAATAACTTCTGAGAAAAAAGTCAGATTTTCTGACTTTAAACTCAGAAGCTAAAAAAAACAGAAAAACTCCGCTGTTGGCCCTAATGCTCTCCCGTAGAGTTGAGCCACACTCTCTACCACACAGATATTAGACTCAGTTCCTAAGAGGTTGGGGAGGGGTTGATCTCAGAAGGGGAAGCTGCGTGCAGCAGAGCGCCGGGGCAGCTGCTATCAGAGGTGACTGTGGGTCTGTTGTTAAAGGACAATACTGCTGTTCACTGATGAAGCCTCGTCAAAGATCTTTGTCTGAGGACAGGGAAGCAAGATCGACTGAGGTGGCGCGCACACACACACACGCACACACGCGCACACACACACGATGGAAGGACACACACACACGCACACTGTCTGTTTGACTGGAGATGGGAAAGGAACACTTACTCCCCCATCGTGTGTATGTGTCCATCCATCGTGTGTGTTTGTGTGTGAACGCACGTGCACACACAAACACACACAAATACACACGATGGATGGACACACACACACACACACACACACGATAGGGGAGTAAGTGTTCCTTTCCCATCTCCAGTCAAACAGACAGAAGCAAACAGGTGCCCCCCCCCACCCACACCCACACCCACACCCACACCCACACCCACACACACACACACACACACACCCCAGGACCAAGTTACTCACATGCGCCCCACACCCTCGAACATGCGTGTGCTCTCTGGTAGACTGGCGATCTCGGTTTGTGTGAGGTTGGCGTGTTTCTTGAGTCGACTCAGTTGTTCAATCTGCAGGTCAGCTAGCTTGGCCTTCTGTTGGGTGTCTATCATCTTGGCTTGCAGCTCTGCAAAGGCCTGTGGAGAAGATCACAGATACACAGACATGTCAGAACTGATCACCACCATCCCAATCATCTATATAGCTAAATAGCTCACTTACCTCCACGGGGGTGAGGAGAGTTCACTAGGAAACCATTATCATCAACATCACCACTAGCATTATCACCATCATTATCACCATCAGAAATGAGCTAGCTAGTTCAAGTTAGCTCGTATATCGCTAACTAACCATGTTGATTTTACTGTCAAATGCTAATATGTTCGTTCTGAAGGGGAATTTAAAAAATGAACCTATAACCACACCACTAGCTGGTCCAGGATGGTTAGATCAGCGGTCAGTTTGTTGCTATCTAACGTAACGTAGCTAGCTAAGTGACCACGCAGGAGCTCTGTGTCATGCACTCAATTACGTGTTTCTGCGCAGTTGTACACGTTCGTGCACTTTTGACACAACATGTAAGTAATGCTAACTAAAAGACACTTAAATTAACCCAGAATAGTATGTGTAATCACGTAGAAAAGGCTGAAAGAGAGTGGATTATTTTACCTTCTTCAATTCGAGGTCTATGGGCGCGGCCATGATGGATTCAACGGGGACGTCACTCGCATCAGGCATGCGCAAAGAGAGATGCTTCTTCAGGCTACAGTTTTATATTGTTGTTGATTAATAGAAAAAAAAACATAACTACCTTCACATTAGTACACATAAACCCTGCCTCAAAGAGTGCTCTCCCACACCTGTTTGTACCACGGTAAACAATGTAGGTTCATTCATTCACTCACTCACTCACTCACTCACTCACTCAATTAAATTCAATTTCAAATCAAATAGCTTTATTGGCATCGGAAACATGTGTTTATATTGCCAAAGCAAACATAACAAAAAAGGAAAAATCACAAAAAAATGTTTTTGTCAAATAGGTGAAGTGAGCGAATAACTGTAATATTTACAAATGCATTTAAATACTAACGTTCCAGTTTATAGGTACCAGTGTGGTGCAGATGGTTCAGGGATATAGACTGACTAGTCTTTACCCCTCCTCCCACTAACCCAGCATCTGCTGTTATTGAGGTGCTACTGTTGTGTTGATGGCCACTGTATACCGGTGAGTCAGGCCTAGTCAATGCGATCATATCTATCCCAGGAGGACAGTCTCAACATGGAGATTGGCGAGTGCAAAACAGAGGTCTCACCAGTGCAGCTGCAGGAACAGGAAACCACCAATGGGGGAATTCCTTCCCGACTATCCACCAGAAAGGCGGCGGCTTCTGTGGTGTGAGCGCATTTCCCTGCTCGTCTCGCTCCCAAGGAATCTACAGCGACTGGCGAAAACAGTTGATGCACTCCAGATAAGAACAGAGGGCCAGAATAGCGAACACAACAAAGAGGAGACAGCATAAGACAAGCAAACAAGAGCATTTAGTTTTACTTGTTAGAGAGTAGTTTATGGTTTAACATTACATTGCATTACAGTCATTTAGCAGATAGTTTTATCCAAAGCGACTTACAATAATTGCATTTAACGTAGGTAGGCAGTGTACTACTACTCACCAGAACACACAAATGCATCTACCCTCTAAACTATTCATAGCAGCTGATACATCTACAATGTGTGATACAATACAGATATATGGACACAGAACATAGACAAGCTTAAAAAAAAAAAAAAAGTACCTTTTATTAGTGACTAAATATATAGGTTAATTGATCGGAAGCACTGCAACAATACTATTAAAGTGATATTCCACATACATACAGTAGAGTCCAGAGAGGTTAAACGTCTGTCTTCTCTTTGTAAACCACCTGTTTCAGACAGTCTTCACAAGTCTACACAGTGTTGAACGAGTGGCCATTCACAGTCCATTTTGACCTTAGACCTTAGATTTCATCTCATGTCTCTGTCTGTCTTTCTGTCTGCATACTGTAGCTTCTAAATATGGTGCTTCCTGTAGAACTATGCGAAAGGGGGATGAAAGTGAAGTGAAGAAAGGTGTTAGTTTCATAAATGCATGAGGCCTAGGTAATGTATGCCTTATGCTATAGGGGATTTTTTTTTTCTCTTGCAAATGATGCACGTGTGATGACTGAGTGACGCAAGTAATGAACTCTTAACTGTCTATCCATCTATGACAGACGCATTTAGGTGGTTTCGATGAACTATTGACTGTCTATCTATCTGGTCTGATTGACGTAGGTATATAGGGGGTACTTACATACGCAGGCCTGGTCTCATAAGCGTAGATAGACAGGGGGCAGGGAGGTCACAGATGCATGAGTGGCGTGAGTGACGCACGGACATGGTTTCACAAACGTGGATATGAAACTTTTAATGCCCAAATTTGGTAATAGATGTGTTAATCGGATGTATATTGGAATTGTATCTGATGTAATAATTGACGTAGGTATGGTTTTATCTGACCACAAACTGCGTGGGCTCAGACTGTTTAGAATAGTATAAATACTGCATGATTAACTTAGGGTGTCTGTCTCGTTCTTGATCTGTTGTTGCATGCGTGTAATAATAAGATTGTGAAAGAACCCATCTGAAAACTTTGTTCAGAACTGCTTTTTTTTATACTTTGATTGAACTGCGTGTCAATCCTTATTTTTACTTGTTAGATTTAAGTGCCCTGTGTTGGCATATTTTGTAAACTTCCATAATTTTAAATAAAACTTTTTAAAGACAAGAAGTTTTGGGACATCCTTCTCCATCCAGCACTGCCTCCTCTCAGCTGTAACAGCACGTTCAACAAAAGGGTGAGTGACCTATTGGTTTAGGTATTCACTGGTAGCCCTACCTAGCACCATTAAGCCTTCTGGGACTTGTGGTCAAAAAGTGATGCTGACGAGTATCACATACTAACCACAGACACCAAAAGAGGAAGCATATACGCCTTGCATTGGCACCTGACAAACTGTCTGATCTCGATGTTAGCAGAGCCAAGAACTCAATCGAGGCCGTTAACACTAGCTGGTGTCCTCTCACTGTACCTTAACCTTCGGGTGAGATAAGGTGAGCACCGGAGAGAGCTCCACGAGCGAACGACATTACCAAACGACAACTAAGAGTGGTGGTATCTTAAAAGAAGGCCCTTTACAATCCTCGCCGGCGGAACCAAAGACCAAAGTTGGAATTAGCGCATTAAAGTCCATCAAGCTGGGTCTGCGGTCTTTCCAAGCATTAGTCAGAGGATAGAATTGGGTAGGAACAGTGAAATAGACTATTCTCTCAGATAATTTTCTCAAGGAGTAGATGGTTCAATATGTCTGTTTGGATAGAAACCAAAAGGTATGTCTGACAACAGTGAGGATCGATT